>NW_024068180.1:0-201451 GCF_009389715.1 Phoenix dactylifera
CTTTTTCTGCCCGTTCTGCACACTCTGCGCAGCCTGACAATATGACCGTTGGTGGGTTGGAGTCGACTCGCGCGATCAGGAGTCGACTCGGCTGTAGCGGGAGTCGACTCAAGCTTTTCCGGAGTCGACTCGGCAACTGTTCCAAATTTGAATTAAAGTTGCCGTCACGACTGGGAGTCAACTCGTCTTGACCTGGAGTCGACTCGCCAACTTCTGGAGCTGACCTGGCAATTTTGGAGTCGGCTCATCCACTGAAGTCCGTGGATCCAATTTTGAATTTTGTCCACTCGAGTCGACTCGACTGTCCTTGGAGTCGACTCGAATCTCAGAGCCCGAACTCCCGATTCTCTGTCTTTTGGCTCATCCAGTCTTGGAGTCGACTCGAACTTCCTTGGAGTCGACTCGGCTCTCAGTTTTCGAAAGTTGGTCTTCTGCCTTTTGACGTGAAGCTTGTCTTGGAGTCGACTCGAGCTGTCTGGGAGTCGACTCGAATCTCAGAGGCAGTAACATGGTTTTCTGTCTGTCGATGGTCGCACAGTCTCGGAGTCGACTCGCGTATTGCGGGAGTCGACTCGAATCTCAGAGTCCCAAAAATGCTCTCTGACTTTTTCCTTGTGTTCCGCTGATAGTCGACTCATGCTTTCTTTGGAGTCGACCTGCCAACCATCGGAGTCGACTCGCGTTCCACTGGAGTCGACTCGAATCTCAGACCCGAAAAACTGCTCTCTGACTTTTCTTTGTGTACCTCTTGGAGTCAACTCTTACTACCCTGGAGTCGACTCGTTGAACATTGGAGTCGACTCGCGCACTTCAGGAGTCGACTCGTTGACAGGTTCTGAGATGAGGCTTTCTGTTCTTCTTTCTGTTCTCAGTCGGAGTCGACTCGTACTAGTCTGGAGTCGACTCGAGCTCGTGCCAGTGAACTTGATACGCTTGGAGTCGACTCGTGATACTCGGGAGTCGACTCGAGTCTCAGACTTTGGTTCAGCAGACTTCTTAACTTATCCAAAATACTATGAACCAAAATCTAGAGACACTTGGACAGGATTTTCACTGAAACACTCAATTGAATTCATTAGTAATCACAAGATATACTCAAATGCTTTGAGCTCATCAAAATCAAATGGGGTTTTAATCAATCACTCCACACCATGGGCCCGGCACGGGTGTCGAGCCGAGCTGGTTGCTTAGCGGAGTGTCCTATAGCAGGGTTGCTTCTGGTCGGCACTTTCTAGTCAAGCGTCCCTCTGGTCGGCGCTTCCTAGCCGAGCGCCTCTCTGGTCGGCGCTTTCTAGTCGAGCGTCCCTCTGGTTGGCGCTTCCTAGTCGAGCATTGTTGATCCCCTAATAGATTTTGATGAATACAAAACACTAGAGTATAATATCATTTATCTTAACAATTTAATTGAGAATTTCATGTGCTTTATTAAGAATATTGTTAAGAAATGTCTAGGCAAGTTCCCATAATTTTTATGGATTTATTGAAGAATTTTTGAGATGAAGAAAACAGATCAGGGACAGCCGAGACGTCTCCTGATGGTCTCAGAGACGTCTCTGGCACAAACAGAAAGAACTGGCACGTCCGGAGACGTCCCCTGAAAAAGCGGAGTCGACTCTCTCAGAGAATTCCAGAAGACTTGTTTTTCGGAGATATAACGGCGGAGTCGTCCCCGAAGCAGGGGAGTCGTCCCCATGCAAAAAGCGCAAACAAGCGGAGACGTCTCCGTAAAGCGCGGAGACGTCCCCGGAGCGCGGAGTCGTCCCCGAAGCAGCGGAGTCGTCCCCATGCAAAAAGCGCAAACAAGCGGAGACGTCCCCGTAAAGCGCGGAGACGTCCCCGGAGCGCCTGGGACGCGACTGACAACTTTTTCAGGTAGATTTGAATTTCAAACGGTCATATCTTTGTGTCTAACGGCTATATTTGCTTTTTGGGCTATAAAAGGGACCTCTTAAGTGCTTCTCAACAACTTCTCACCAACCCAACACGAGATCATTCAAGAGAGAAGAAAGAAAAAGAGGTTCAAGGGAGTTAGAGCTTTCAAGAGGAGAAATCAAGTGCATTCAAGCTTTCCCATCTGATTTCGAGCTCATCTACTCACTCCCACTTGGCAATCAAAGCTCGCATTCAAGCCAACGTGATCCACATCAGAAGAACCACCATCATCCACGCTTCCAACGGCAAAAAGGGTTCTTCCGATTTTATTGTTTCTCATTGTTATATTTGCTTCTTAAGAGCTTTCAAATCTTTTGCAAAACGTTTGAATATTGAGCTTGTTTCAGTCAAGGGACTTGGAACAACGGATAGGCGTCCCAAGCCTAAGTTAAAATTGGGGGATTGTAGGGTTCGTTGTTAGCCCGGGGTAAAACAACGAGTTGGGTAGTTCACTCGAAAAACTACCAGATTGTAGGGTTCGTTGTTAGCCCGGTGTAAAACAACGAGTTGGGTAGTGCACTCGCAAAACTACCGGACTGTAATCTGGAGGATTATAGTGAAATTTCCAAGAGGTCTTGGGGAGTGGATGTAGGTGCTGGGGTGCACCGAACCACTATATGTTTGTTGTGTTTGTGATGCTTTTTGTCATTGTCTAACTTGCTCACCTACTTACTTAGATAAATTGCTTGCTTAACTCTTATCCGTGCATCCTTTAGTTGCAAGCATATTTAATTTACTTAATCAAGTCTCATTCAATAAATCAAACTGTTGCTAAGTTTAAATTCCACTGTGCATCTATACAACTTAGCATAATTAATTGAAAAGTTTTAGAAGTAGTACAAAAGTTTTAAAAGACCCAATTCACCCCCCCTCTTGGGTTGTATCTACTGGGCAAGAAGCGTCCCTCTGGTCGGCGCTTCCTAGTCGAGCGCCTCTGGTCGGCGCTCTTTGGTCGTCGTTCTTTGGTCGAGCGCCTCTGGTCGGCGCTCTTTGGTCGAGCGCCGCTCTGGTCGGCGCTCTTTGGTCGAGCGCCGCTCTGGTCGGCGCTCTTTAGTCGAGCGCCTCTGAGGAGGAATGACTTGGGTTTTCTCCCCAATAGGTGACATATAAATGATGAGTGTACAACTCTTTGTACAATGCTTCTTAAGCAAATTGTAGCCAACTTGGTCTCCAAGTCATAAGGACCTCACCTAACAGTTATTGACCCCGTTCCTTGGTTAAGTCAGACCCACCATATATTCCACAGAAATAAAGCCGTCATTGAGTCCTCACCTAACAGTTATTGATGCCCAACCCCATCTTTACCCCCACTACATCTCATGTCAAGAGAGAGGTCTAGTCCCCCGATGCAACTTGCCCACTGTATCCAGCTGAGACAAATCAACGCCGAAAAGACCTTAACAGTTCTACTACGGTGGAAGACCTCTAGACTTAGTATTGGGTAATCTAGTCTTAGTGATTCCAACTTTGAGCTATTCATAGGAGGTAATCGATCAATTGGCCAGGTAAGCAGGTGGAAGGCTCTCTTTACTCAGAGAGTAAGGTCCTAATTAAGTAACCACCTTTAATGCTTTTCTAGACACCAATTAGATCAATTAATCAAATATGGCTAGCTCAATGTATCGTTCACTCTCGACTGATTGAGGAGGTTTTAATCGATTTAGGTTTCGATTAGGGTTTACATCTTATGTAAATATAAAACTCCTTTCATATGTTATGCGTTTATATCTTATGTAAATGACATATTTGTTTAGGTTTACATCCTATGTGAATATGAAATTCTTTCATATGTTATGTGTTTACATCTTATGTAAATGACATATTAGTTTAGGTTTACATCTTATGTAAATGACCTAACCTATTTGGGTTTTTATTTACATCCCATGTAAAGATTGCTTAACATTTATATATATACATATCATGCATATACAATTTCCTCGAAACAATATTATCTTTTAATTATCATGAATTCATGATTTGATCATATCTTATTCATCTCATGCATATATAATTTTCTTTTTAAGCATAGGCATAAACAGAAAAATATATTTTTATGATCATGAATCCATGATTGATTTTTATCACATGCATCTCATGCATACAATTTCAGATCTGATAATTTTATTTTTAATCATGCTACCAACTGAATCTCTGATCATGCAAGACATGATTTTTAATTGTTTCAATCTCATTTTAATTCAAAATCAACATGCAAGATCATAAGAATAAAAAATCAGCATATTGAAATTTTAGAAATCTGAAATTTCAGCGCGCAGAAAATTTCAACAAGCATGAATATTAAAATTCAGATCTAATAAAGTCCTAATCAAGCCTATTCATGTTAATCTTAATCCTAAAAATGTGGCTCTGATACCACTGTCGGGTTACATCCACACGCGTTGCGACGATCGTAGCGAAAAGACGCGCGCGGGGTTGTTCATCTCATGAATGTCCCGAGGAACGTAGATTTCAAAAAAAAAATTCTGAGTTTTCTAACTCAGAAGATCATGAAATCTGAAGAAAAGGATTAAAATTAATTGCTTGATTATTTTTCAGATCTACAAAACTTGTAAAGATCAAATCTTCACCTTGTGCGGGTAGATGAGCGTCGCAAACTGATGATTGTGGATTTGTTGGAAGGTTCGCTTGAAGCCGCATACGCGTCCGGCCTCTACGGATATCCACACGAAGATCTTGCTCGATCAAGGTCGTGATCTCACCGGGGTGCTATCTCCCTTGCAGAGATCCCTCTTTGATGGTTGGAACTCCTCCAAGCAATCAACTCTTGATTGCTTTGAAGAGGAGAAAGAAGGAGAAGGAAGAAACACTTTCTTCCTTTTCTTTTCATGGAAGAAGAAGGAGGGAAGAGAGGAACACCTTGTTGGGGTATGTGGAGACCATTGGTGATGAAGAGAATTGAAGGAGAATCAATTCTGCATAGTTCTGTCTGGCAGACTGTCCGAGTCGACTCGAGCTACAGTCGAGTCGACTCGAGAACAGCCGAGTCGACTCGAGGCTCGTCGAGTCGACCCGGAAGGAGAAACGTCAGAAGACTGAGAAAAACCATGTTTCTGTCTGGACTGTAAGAGTCGACTCGAAGGTTGGTCGAGTCGACTCGAAGCATCATCGAGTCGACTTGAGCTACAGTCGAGTTGACTCGAGATCGTGCCAGTTATACTAGCATTTGTCCAGACGTGCCAGAGTCGACTCGAACTACAGCCGAGTCGACTCGGGCTCACGGAAAATCATACGGATGAGTTTCTTTTGGTGTTTTTGGTGGCGTTTCGACGGCTATGATCATCTGAAGGTCTTGAGACTATATATAGGACTCATGAGAGCCCTAGAGATGATGATTCCAATATTTTTGAGAGAGACTCTTGTTTGTTTTGTGAGGCTAGGGTTCTAGAGAAGAAGAGGATTGGGATCCTTCTTCTTGTGCAAAGGGAATTCTATGTGAATCTCTTGTAGAGCGATCGCTTGTGATCGTTCGGGTATGCGCTATCTCTATAATCAGTTCATCCTAAGTGAGATTTGGAGCGGTGGAGGACGTAGGCTACTTATAGCCGAATCTCGTTACATCTTTGTGTTTGCTTTGCTATTTTCTTCCTTCTTCTTCCTTTGATTTGATAATCCGCTGCGGTGCTCAAGTGTTTTACCCTATTGATACCAGGGGTAATCTTTTGCCCTTCGTAGCGGAGCGAAGAGGTGATCCTTGAGTCCGGTGTTGAGGGAGCGAGAGAGTGCTTATCCGTTTATTCTCTCTTTGCTTGTCCGACGTTGGTGGTGGTGCCGGTGTGAGTGGGTTCCGGCACAGTCGCTGCCCCCAACAAGTGGTATCAGAGCTATTGGTATTCTGCGATGGCGGATGAAGAAAAGTTGCGAATTGAGAAGTTCAATGGCACGAACTTCGGGTTTTGGAAGATGCAAATAGAGGATTACCTTTACCAGAAGGATCTCTATTTACCTTTTGGAGGCAAAGCGAAGAAACCAGAGAAGATGTCCGATGAAGACTGGGAGGTCCTCGATCGAAAGACGCTCGGCACCATTAGATTGTCACTTGCATCTCAAGTGGCATTCAACATCAAAAACGAGAAGACGACGATGGAGTTGATGGCAACATTGTCACGGATGTACGAGAAACCCTCAGCATCAAACAAGGTATTTCTCATGAAGAGGTTGTTTAATCTTCGTATGAAAAATGGCGGCAGCGTAGCAGAATACCTCAACGAGTTCAATGGACTCACGGCCCAGTTAGAGTCAGTGGAGATTAGTTTTGACGATGAGATTCGGGCATTGCTAATCCTCTCCGGATTGTCTGGTGATGGCGGTGAGCAACTCTTCGGCGACGGGGAAGTTGATTTTTGATGATGTTGTGGGAGTGCTTCTGAGTGAAGAAGCAAGAAGGAAATCTTCTGGAGTATGGAGTCGTCTGAAAGTGCACTAAACACCTCTGATCGGGGAAGACAAAAGAAGGACGGTCGATTTCGAAGCGACTCGAAGTCGAGATCCAGCAGGTCTCGAGCACCTCAGAACAAGGGAGCGAAGTGCTGGAACTGCGGAAAGACGGGGCACTTTAGGAGGGACTGCAAATCTCCTAAAGGGAAGCAAGGCGACTGATGAGAGCACAAAAGTGCGATCTACACATCATTTAAATTAGTATTATTGCTAACAAAAAAATGATAAAAGTGCTGCATTAATATTATATTTTTGTGGGGTGCAGGTGATCGTAAATCAAAGTTATTGCGCATCGGGTCTAAAAATATGCAGGGGTCAGTCCCAGTTGCACACTAAAAGGAGCATTAGCCGACTAGGTGCAGCCACATCCAGCAGCAGCATGTCCTCTCCATTTCGTGCGTCCATTTGAAGGAATCCCGCAGGCGTCCGTGATTCACCCTTCGTGTCACAGGTCCCAGCATCCCATGATTTCTACATTGTCCTGCGATCAGCTTCTCCCGATAGAGCCCTCGTGCAGCCCATCCACTTCTCCCAGCGCGTGTGATCAGCTCCCAGCCGTCCACGCCGTCACCTTGGCATCATACGAATCTCATCCCGAGCCCAACATTCGGCCGTCCTTGGCGATTCCACCACGTCCCAGCTTCCTTCAAGCATCCAACCGTGATCCCAGGACCCGTGAAGCATTGCAGCCGTCTGCAAGTATCTCCAGATTTCATCCATCCGAGTCCGCTCCTCCCACGAAGCATCCTCCGCGTCCAGATCTCAAGCATTGGATTCCCCAGCGATTTCAGCTCTCCCGAGATCCCAGCTTCTGTGACCAGCATCCCAGATTCCGCCTCATCCGTGAAGCTCCCAGCATCCGCATGCAGCTCATCAAATCCCGCGATGCATGCCAAAGCTTCCACGCTCCAGCTCCTTTCAGATCCCACACGTTCCAAGCTTCCACGTTCACAGAGCATCTTAGCGGCCTCATGCGATCAGCCTTCCAGCGATCCGTCCGTGCCTCCTTCCGATTCGTCCGCATTCCAGCTCTTCTCGGATCTCCTATCTCCCACGCATCTCAGCTCTTGCAATCCAGCCGCCCGTGGTGATTCACCCGCACCTCATCTTTCTTCTGCACTTCATCCCAGCCGTCCCTCCACGTCCGAAGATGATCAGCATCCCAGGATCCGTGATCAGCTCCCATCCCGCGTTTGGCCTTCTCGCATCCGGGATACTCGGCATCTCCACATATCCCATGGGATCAGGGATCCATCGCAGCTTATAAGAGGGCTCCCTCGGCTGAAACAGAGAGGGGGGGGGGGATTCGAAAAAACAGAGAGGCCCCCTGCCATTCAAAAGAAAAATAAGAGAGAAAGGGAAACAGGGGATGCCCTGTTTCCGAAAATAAAAAGAAAAAAAGTTTTTGGAGGAACAGGGGAGTTTCTTTTATGTTTATGGCCGGCTAATCCCTTAGGTGAAGGGTGATGGAGGAACCTTTGATGTCTTATTTTCTTTCAAGTAAATTCTGAACAATTGATCTCTTTGATTTACATCTATTCATATGTTTTTGATTCTTGCATGTTTATTTATGAGATAGATCTTTTATGGTTTATATTTCTTGATTCATGGATTGTTTCGATGTTTGATTTGTCGTAGACGTAATCGGCATGATAAATGCTTAGATCTTGAATTCATGTTTTCAAATTGTATACTCCATGATTAGAACTATTCTATCCGATTGATCCTTAATCAAGAATCGCAAAATTTAATTGTTGAAAATAATGTCATCGAAGGGGATCCCAGATCCCTACACTATCTTAATCTATCTAAATTTTAATTCTTTGTTTGCTGATTTATTTTCTATTTACAAAACATCATCTTAATCCACATATTTATTCAACTGAAAATTACATCTAAAAATTACGCTAATAATCTATATTTCGTTCCCTGAGGATTCGACCTCGGACTCCCGAGAATTTACTACTTGTGCGATTCTCCTGCACTTGGGAGAACAATTTTATTTTTGCATCAAGTTTTTGGCGCCGTTGTCGGGGAACGGCTGATTTATTAGTATAATTTTTAGATTTAATTAGTACTTTAGTAGTTAGTCTTTTTGTTTCGAAAAAGAAAAAGAAAAAAAATCTTTATTGCTGTTTTTTTATTCCCTGCACAGTCTGCATCAAACTCTGATATCTGAGTAATCCACCGTCTGATTGCACTCAAATTTCGTCGGCTGCTGTAGGACACATGTTTCTTTCATCTGAACGGTCGGATTGATATTCTGATACGTTTACGACCATTAAATTAATATAAACGTTGCTGCTGTCTGCTTTGAATTTTCTGTGTTTAATTTTTTTGTTTAGAATCAGAATTTTATTATCATCATATCTCATTAACCCTTGTTGCTACTTGAAAATTGATAAGAACTTTAAGAAAAGATCAAGGATAATCATAAAAAAAAAAAACAAAAAAAAACAAACAAATAAATAAACTCTGAAATTTTGTATGCTAGGTTGGAATAGGGACAACACTGGACGTCTGAGTCGACAACCTTTTGACAATTCCTTAGATCACATTATTGAAACTTTTTCGCAAAATCTCAGATCTGGTGAGATGGCTGATGATGATGTAGGAAGTCACCATGGTAATGAAGGTAGACCCCCTGTTATGACACTTCGACAATACTTACATCCCACTAGGACTAGTCAACCTTCATGCATGATTATTCCTGAAAATGTAGGACACTTTGAAATCAAACCAGGAGTAATTCAATTGCTGCCAAAGTATCATGGAATGGAATCCGAGAACCCTTATCTTCACCTTAAGGATTTTGAGGAAATTAGCATCGCATTTAGAGTGCCAAATGTATCGGAAGATGTCCTTAAATTGACCTTGTTTCCTTTTTCCTTGAAGGATAAAGCCAAAACATGGCTGAACTCCTTGAGACCAAGATCGTTAGGAACATGGCATGATATGCAAAGAGAATTCTTGAAAAAATTCTTTCCCGCACAAAGGACTAACTTTTTGAAAAGGCACATTAGTAATTTCCAGCAAAAAGACCATGAAACATTTTATGAATGCTGGGAGAGATTTAAAGATTTGCTTCTCTCTTGTCCTCATCATGGGTTTGAAACATGGAGAACCATTAGTTTCTTTTACGAAGGGTTGTCCCCACAGTTGAAACAATTTATAGAGACTATGTGCAATGGTCTATTTCTGAAAAAGCAACCCGATGAGGCATGGGACTATTTAGACTCTCTCGCAGAGACTGCACAATTATGGGATACAGGGGATAGAGTGAATAAACCTTTGCCTAAGACTACTAGCATTCCACACGGGGGCCTTTACAACCTTAATACTCAGGATGATATTCAAGCTAAAATGGCAGCCCTTACTAGGAAGGTAGAGGAAATTGAACTTAGAAGAATTGAACCCGTCAAGACCGTAGAGCATAACAACGAGTGTTGTAGGATTTGCGAGATGCCTGGCCATCTCATCACTGATTGCCCCACAATACCCGCATTCAAGGAAGTCTTGCACGATCAGGCCAATGTTATGAATACCTATCAAAAATCTTTCAATAATCCTTTTTCGGGTACTTACAACCCTGGTTGGAAGAACCATCCAAATTTCAGGTGGAGGAATGACCAACCTCAACAAATATTTCCCTCCCCCCAACTATTCTTGGTATGTCCCCGTATCGGCTAGTCTATGGAAAAGCATGTCATCTACCTGTTGAAATAGAGCATAAATCGTATTGAGCCATTAGAAAATTAAACTTTGAACTGTCAGATGCTGGTTTAGCTAGAAAAATACAACTAAGTGAGTTGAATGAAATTCGTCGGGATGCATATGACAATGCTAGACTTTGTAAAGAACGAATGAAAATTAGGCATGATAAATCAATTCTAAGAAAATCTTTTGAACCTGCACAAAAAGTTCTTTGTTATGACTCTCGCTTACATCTGTTTCCTGGAAAGTTACGATCAAGATGGACAGGTCCTTTCATTGTAAAAACTGTTTTTCCACATGGGGTAGTTGAAATTGAGAATCCACAGGATGGCAAAATTTTTAAGGTAAATGGACACAGATTAAAACTTTTTTTTGAAAATTTTGCAGATGAAGAGGACTCCTTTCCCTTGGAGGAGCCTTCTTATGACTGAGCATGACGGCCAAGGTATATGTATATTAGTTAGAATTAATTTTTTTTCTTTTATTTCTAGTTTTCTTCTTATTTTGTAGGTCTTCTTTTCTAAAAATCAACAGCTCAAGGTATTCTTCTTCTCTCTATTATTTTCTCTATTGTCTCTCATATATAATTTTATTGCATTTTTTTACATTGAGGACAATGCAATGTTTAAGTTGGGGGGAGAAAAATATTTTGCAAAAAAAAAAAAAACAACAAAAAAAAAATTAAAAAATTAAAAAACA
Organism: Phoenix dactylifera; assembly: GCF_009389715.1. Lineage (NCBI taxonomy): Eukaryota > Viridiplantae > Streptophyta > Magnoliopsida > Arecales > Arecaceae > Phoenix > Phoenix dactylifera. The sequence continues at coordinate 10,801 of NW_024068180.1, forward strand.
AAAAAAAACTTGTTTTTGCATTTGATTTATTCTATTAATTTCTTTGCTGAGAAAATGCACATGTATTTTCATATTGAGTTTGTGTAACTATTAAGGCAAGGAACACATGCATACTATGATTGATCAGAGACCTATTATTAGATCCCCACACGTGTACTTAATGACAATAGGAAGGCCTCAGGAGTTCATATTTGTTAACTGCATTTTTGTTAGCTTTATCCATAAAAGAAGTATGAGTATCCTTGTTCGTACCATAAGGTTCAGAATTTGGTTTTCACATAAAGATAGAGGTTGAATATCTCGACTAGATTACTTAGGTGCCTTATGATCCGACCTTGGTTGACCTATAGTCACGATGCAGTCACATATATAATAAAAATATTTAAATGGTTCAGTCCACCATCTCTTTTCTTGCATAATTATTATTCAAAAAAAAAATACTTATGATGATAAGTCTGGCCTCGTGGCGTAGTCTGGTTCGAGTAATTAAGTCCGAGGGGTATTTCACCTAATGTCTTGAGCCAACTGGATCGGGGATCATTGACTGAAAGCTCGCTACATGGACCTTACTAGAGCCTAATGGGGTTGGATAGCTGTAGTTGTCATGTGTATTGAAGAAAAAAAAATGAAATAAAAATAAGCATGAATGAGTTGGTTAGGCTGAACCTAGTGACATGTGGTAATAGCTGGTTTGACTCCATTGTATTGGACCCCCGTATACCTGGGTTGTTTAGTTGGGATTGATAGCTCTTTCTTTACATGCGAACCATTCTTGACAAATTTAGACAACATGTGATATTTTGAAAATTTGATGGATCAGGTTCTAATAAATTGTAGAAAACACTTGTGAACTTGAGTAGTGCACCTAAAACTCAGGCGGTGCCCTGTTGTGGTGGAGGTATTAGTACTCTGAGAAAGTCATGTGATTTGATGCATACTACACTTTTATATTTCCTTGCTTTAATAGTTGCCATGCTTGAAAATATATATCAATTAATTACTTGTGTATTAGCTTAGGATTGATTTTTATTAAGAATCTCATGTCATATCATTCATGATGTTTGCGGGTAACATCCCTGAAAACCCTCACGAGACAACACTCGTCCACTAGGGTAACCTAGGGGTTTAACGGCTTGTTGCACGTGCTAAGTGCAATCGTGATTCCTACGAAAGTGAGTACATATCTTAGTTTTATGTCTTTAGCTTCAATAAAAAGTCAAAGGTTAAACCACACCTTTTGTACTCTCATTTTATTATTTGCTCGTTAATTGCTAGAGACTAGCAATAAGCTAGTTGGGGGGTGTGATGAGAGCACAAAAGTGCGATCTACACATCATTTAAATTAGTATTATTGCTAACAAAAAAATGATAAAAGTGCTGCATTAATATTATATTTTTGTGGGGTGCAGGTGATCATAAATCAAAGTTATTGCGCATCGGGTCTAAAAATATGCAGGGGTCAGTCCCAGTTGCACACTAGAAGGAGCATTAGCCGACTAGGTGCAGCCACATCCAGCAGCAGCATGTCCTCTCCATTTCGTGCGTCCATTTGAAGGAATCCCGCAGGCGTCCGTGATTCACCCTTCGTGTCACAGGTCCCAGCATCCCATGATTTCTACATTGTCCTGCGATCAGCTTCTCCCGATAGAGCCCTCGTGCAGCCCATCCACTTCTCCCAGCGCGTGTGATCAGCTCCCAGCCGTCCACGTCGTCACCTTGGCATCATACGAATCTCAGCGTCTCGAGCCCAACATTCGGCCGTCCTTGGCGATTCCACCACGTCCCAGCTTCCTTCAAGCATCCAACCGTGATCCCAGGACCCGTGAAGCATTGCAGCCGTCTCCAAGTATCTCCAGATTTCATCCATCCGAGTCCTCTCCTCCCACGAAGCATCCTCCACGTCCAGATCTCAAGCATTGGATTCCCCAGCGATTTCAGCTCTCCCGAGATCCCAGCTTCTGTGACCAGCATCCCAGATTCCGCCTCATCCGCGAAGCTCCCAGCATTCGCATGCAGCTCATCAAATCCCGCGATGCATGCCAAAGCTTCCACGCTCCAGCTCCTTTCAGATCCCACGCGTTCCAAGCTTCCACGTTCACAGAGCATCTTAGCGGCCTCATGCGATCAGCCTTCCAGCGATCCGTCCGTGCCTCCTTCCGATTCGTCCGCATTCCAGCTCTTCTCGAATCTCCTATCTCCCACGCATCTCAGCTCTTGCAATCCAGCCGCCCGTGGCGATTCACCGCACCTCATCTTTCTTCTGCACTTCATCCCAGCCGTCCCTCCACGTCCGAAGATGATCAGCATCCCAGGATCCGTGATCAGCTCCCATCCCGCGTTTGGCCTTCTCGCATCCGGGATACTCGGCATCTCCACATATCCCATGGGATCAGGGATCCATCACAGCTTATAAGAGGGCTCCCTCGGCTGAAACAGAGAGGGGAGGGGATTCGAAAAAACAGAGAGGCCCCCTGCCATTCAAAAGAAAAATAAGAGAGAAAGGGAAACAGGGGATGCCCTGTTTCCGAAAATAAAAAGAAAAAAAGTTTTTGGAGGAACAGGGGAGTTTCTTTTATGTTTATGGCCGGCTAATCCCTTAGGTGAAGGGTGATGGAGGAATCTTTGATGTCTTATTTTCTTTCAAGTAAATTCTGAACAATTGATCTCTTTGATTTACATCTATTCATATGTTTTTGATTCTTGCATGTTTATTTATGAGATAGATCTTTTATGGTTTATATTTCTTGATTCATGGATTGTTTCGATGTTTGATTTGTCGTAGACGTAATCGGCACGATAAATGCTTAGATCTTGAATTCATGTTTTCAAATTGTATACTCCATGATTAGAACTATTCTATCCGATTGATCCTTAATCAAGAATCGCAGAATTTAATTGTTGAAAATAATGTCATCGAAGGGGATCCCAGATCCCTACACTATCTTAATCTATCCAAATTTCAATTCTTTGTTTGCTGATTTATTTTCTATTTACAAAACATCATCTTAATCCACATATTTATTCAACTGAAAATTACATCTAAAAATTACGCTAATAATCTATATTTCGTTCCCTGAGGATTCGACCTCGGACTCCCGAGAATTTACTACTTGTGCGATTCTCCTGCACTTGGGAGAACAATTTTATTTTTGCATCAGCGACCACACCGAAGGAGTCAGCAAGGATCTGGCAAATCTTGCTGAAGACGGTGACATGGATGCCCTCGTTCTATCTTTATCTACCTGTGACGAGTCTTGGGTGATAGACTCGGGCGCGTCTTTCCATGCTATATCCCAACGGAAGCTTCTTGGAGGATATGAGAAGGGAGACTTCGGCAAAGTCTACCTAGGGGATGGAGAGCCTTGCACCATACGAGGAAGGGGAAGCGCGGAAGTGAAGTTGATTTCTGGATCTTCACTTGAGCTTGAGGACGTACGGCACGTGCCTCAACTGCAGAGGAATCTGATTTCTATTGGACAGTTGGCGAGCCAGGGGTACAAGACTACTTTCACAGCTGATCAGTGGAAGATATCCAGGGGTTCGTTGACAGTGGCTAGTGGCAAGAAGGTTGGGACACTTTATGTCGCCAACGGCACGGAGAACTCTATTGGAGTTGTTGCAGCAGATGTGGACACCAAGTTATGGCATTGCAGACTAGGGCACATGAGTTATTAGGGACTGGAGGTGATGCACCAGTTGGGAAAGCTGCTGGGTCTCAGGAGTGTTGAGATGGACTTCTGTGAGGATTGTGTTCTCGGAAAGCAGAAGCGTGTTTCATTCAACAAAGAAGGTAAACCTCGGAAGCAAGAAAAGCTAGATCTCGTGCACACGGATGTGTGGGGGCCTGCACCGGTTTCTTCCATTGGTGGATCTCAGTACTATGTTACTTTTATTGATGATGCTACCAGGAAGCTTTGGGTGTTCTTCTTGAAGCACAAGTCAGAGGTATTTGGGGTCTTCAGGAGATGGCAAGCGATGGTAGAACTTGAGACAGGAAGGAGGTTGAAATGCCTGAGATCGGACAACGGTGGTGAGTATTGTAGCAAAGAGTTTGAGGACTACTGTGCAGAGGCTGGGATTGTCAGGCAGAGGACAGTTTCAGGAACACCACAACAAAATGGAGTTGCTGAAAGGATGAACAGAACAATTAATGAGCGTTGATAGTCAACTTTAAAGACCACGCAATAGCACGTATCTAGTAGGATAGTGATTACGGATATCGATCCACAGGAATTGGGGTATAGTTATTTTTCTTAAAAATAAAAATATTTAAAATGATGAATTTATGAAGACTATTAAACTAAGCAATTGAATAAAAAAAATACAATTAAAATGATATCAATTTGGGAGAACCTAGGGCAAGGAATTTACCACTAACATCGAAACAAGGGTTGTTTATATTTTAATTTATTCTTGGATTAACATGCAAATTGGCTACAAGCCTAATAAGCATTCGAATAAAATTTCACAGAAGTAATTTAGGCATAATCCATCTTTGGTTTAGCATGAAATGTCTACCCTAATCTAAGGTGGTAGCACATCGCATCTTCCTTAAGCATGAACTATCTTATTTTTACTTCAATGATCATGAAGAGCAGTTGTATAAACTTCATATTTAAAATCACAGAAATTAAATATGAGATGAAATAAAATATTCATTAGAAGCAGAATAAGATTTATACAACTCCAAGAATAGAAATTAAAAATATAAAAACCCTTGGCCCTTTGTTAGGGCTACATCCGGCCCTGGAGAAGAGATCAGCCCTGCATGGAGTTGGAGACGGCAGCAGCAGCACAGCAGCAGGCTCCCATCTCTTCCTTCATGATTTCTTTCTTTGAAATATTCCCAAAATAACAAAACTCTTCTCTCTCCTCTTATTTTTTTATTCTCTCATGTTTCCGTGGCTCACTCCCTCCCCTGTTTCCTCTTCTTCTTCCCGTGGGACTTGCCTCCGAGAGATTGATAGATCAACCGGCTCCCTTCGGTAAGGAAGAAGGGAATTGCCCCCCACCCCCCGGTGGGGAAGGAGGAATTACCTTCCAAGAAAAAACTCTCCTCCTTTTATATGCTCGGCATCCTCTCTCTCTCTTCCCTGTTTCACGTCGCGATAAGGATGGATGGCTGCAGGATGAGGCTGAGAGATTTCTGGGATTGGAGCTTATCCGGGAGGAGACCTTTGGGATCAATCTGGAACCATGGTGAGCAGCTAGACAGGTGGTTCTCATCCAGAAGTTGGGAAAGACGCGGAGGGAGAAGCTTGGATGGAAGACGCTGGATGCTGACTTGTTTCGTGTGTGAAGCTTGATTTGTGGATGAGCTTTGTCTCGCTGGAAACTCGTGCACTCATCGCGGACGGTTGGAATTTCATCCACAGAGAGTGCATGGATATGGATCCATGAGAGATTCTGGATTCTATGCTGGTGGGAACGCGGAGAAGATCTGGGAAGTTGGGAGATTCTTGGTCTATTCTGTGGCTGAAGCAGAGGAAGTTGGACTTGGCTGAAGGCTCGGGAACGGCTGGATTCGGCTGGTAACAGAGGATGATGTGGTTTGTAAACAGGATAAGATTTGTTTCGCTAGGAACAGAGGAGCTGGTAGCAGGGGATAGCTTGCTGTTGCGTGAAACAAGGGAGCTCGAACGGATGCGATCGCGGATGGGGAAAATCCGGAAGAGGTTGATCACGGACGATGAGAAAGATGGAATCTTTTGCATGCATCACGGGATGAAACGAGTGTGTTAGATTGGCTTCGGAATGGGATGAACGGCTGAAGCTAGAAAGTTTGGATGCAAAAGGAGATAAGGATGTTGGGATGTTGACGCGGAATGAAGGGAACGTGGGGTGAGACGTGGAAGGAAGGTTGGATGGTTGAAGGTGTTGATCCACGGCTGCTGCTGGTTGTGATTCACGTGAAGCTCGGAATGGTTGAAGTAAAGCTGGGAAGAACGCGTGGACTCATCCATTGATAGGCTGGAATCTATCCGGAGAGATGTTGTAATGTGGGAAAGTAATGAAACGGATCTGTGAGTTGGGATATTGGGGCTGGGAGTTTGAACAAGATGTGAGAAGTGGATGGAGCTTTGGGATCCGTGCAACTACGATGGTATGCTTTGAGATCTGAAAGACAAATAATTGAAAGAATTTTATTAAAATAGGAGAATTGGATCATGTGGAAAAAGAGTTAAGTGACTGAATCAGAGGGTCTTGATTTGCGGGGTGCATGTGGTTTAGGTCCAGGAATAATCCCTAATGAACTTGACTCAACCTGCATACATTAGACTCAATCAGTAAATAAGTAAATCAAACTCGAATTAATTTATTAAAATGCAATGATGAGGGTAACACATTTTTTTTAGTTAAATTTACAAAATATGTAAATTAAAATAATGATAAGTGCTATGAATAAGATATTAATTTATGCATTATTTAGCACTTATCACACCCCCCAACCTACATTTTGCTAGTCCTCAAGCAAAATAAAATAAAAAACTAACTCACTTTCGCAGGAATCGCGCTTGCATTTACCGTATGCAATAAGGCTTTAAACCCCTAGGTGGCCCTAGTGGACGAGTTTTGTCTCATGAGGGTTTTCGGCTCAGATACCCACAAATTGCTGTCGAAAGAATTTATTTTATTGTTTTATAAAATCTAATTTCAAATGCATTAATGCCAAGAATTTCAAAAGCACACAAAGTTTTAATTACTAAATCAGCCCAAATCCTAGGTCAAGATGCAACTTAAGTTGAAGTCATTAAGTTTCCGTTAGAGAGTTGTAAGGCTAATTTATACTTGGGTGCTCGGTGATATCTGGACCATACACAAGCTAAGGCTTTAGATTCTCCAAAATACTGCTAAAACTAGTAGTTTCCAAGAATTGGTCAGATAAGACCTAATCACTGATTCAAAATCATCCTACCTTGCAGGATTTCGAGAGTTGTGGATGTTTACTTTAATACCTCATGGGCTTTATCTGTAATATTCCAGTTTACTCGAATTTTTACAACGACGGCTTTCACACTATCGTCTTTTTCAAGGTCAATATTATTTTCTCTTTTCTCTTCTTTTTTTTATTTTTATTTTTATTTTTTTTATTATTTTTTTTTATTTTATATTTATTACGCACTTTTACTCTTGTAATGATTCCTCCATGTAACGAGCATTCAGTCAACACTCCCACACCAGATGGCATAAGGTGTTAGGCATCAAGACTCCTCTACGGACCTATGCTCGGGTTCCTCATTACAAGCCCGCTGACCTTTGACGATAGATAGCCCTTTTCGATGTACCTGACCAAATTCACTTTTTTTTTTAAACAATAAATATGGGATAATAGTGAATTAGATAGGAATGATTCATCAGGACTCAAGGTTGCTACTAGACTTAGCAACATAATGTTGAACCTAATCCTTAGAAGTGTAGGCCATGTGTGTTGTGAAATTCCAAAGTAAAAATTATCTTACAACTCGCTAAAAGAATATTTAATAAAAAGAACTCAATTTGACTTACTCCTGACTAGTTATTGGGCTTTTTAGATTTTATATACTTTGTGTGTTTATCATTTCAGCACTAAAGCATAGAAATTAGTTTTTTTTTTTATTTTTTTTTTAAATCAAAAATTCGAAAAACTTATTCGAAAATGCGAAAAATTTCTTCAAAAATTCGAATCCTATACCCCCCAACCTAGATCAGACATTGTCCTCAATATTTTTTTTAAGTATTATTATTTTTTTTAATTTTTTTAATAATATTATATTATTATATTTTATATTTTTTATTATTTTTTTATTTTGGATAAAAATATGATGCATATGGAGGATAGAAATATTGTATCTTAGTTGCATTAGTAATATGAGGACTTCTGAAAAAAATACGACAAGAAAATGTGCAAAAATAATCAATGAAAATTGGGTTGCCTCCCAACAAGTGCTAAGTTTAACGTCTTCAGTCAGACGCAGTGCATCCTTAATTATATCATGCCGGGTTCATGCCGAGTTTTCCAAAGAAGAAAATTTGTGGGAGACTGATTGTCGAGCACGGAGTTGACTGCCCCTATGGTCTTGTCGATATCAAAGTCAAAATGGGCCAAGCATGCATTAAAAGAAAAACACATCAATTCCTTATATTTATCCTAAAATCACTAGACAGCTCCTAACTGGTTTGAAGAGGGCACCTAAGCCTCCAATCCAGTCTAATGAACTAAGTTGACCAGGTAAGCTCCCAGGTAAGTGGGGGGGGTCACGATGCGTTGCAAAGGTCCCACTTAAAAACCACTTGCCTCGAACAGATGAACTGTCTCCTTTAAAGGGACAAAGCTTGCCTAGACATCAACTTAGCCACAGAGCGAAATTGGTGCAACTTTCGGTGATCTTCGTCCTATTGAGCTCGAATGTCCCTAGGGGCCAATTTCTAATTAATTTTATTTAACGTGATAGCTATGTGAGAATTGATTTACCTAATTTGGGCAAGAATCTGGTGATGAAATTCAGTTCTTATCTTGTTGGGGTGATTGCCCTTACTATGTGCGGATTAATTGGTGTATGTGTATTAAGCATGCATTCACACTTTTGTAAAAAAAATCAAAATCAAACAATCACCACAACTTGCAGGCTAGATGGGAATCAATTTGAAATAAGAAAGGTTCAAATGTTACCAGAATTTCCAGCAATTTTTTTTTAAAAAAGCAAACCTCTACAGTATTCCTTTTTCAGTCGTTCCCTTTCTGATTGTCCCAAACTTCCTCTTTGGTTCCTGATCAAATGATACCAAGAAAAATCAAAAATTAGTAAGAGAGGAGAAGGAGATAAGAAAAGTAAAAATAGAAACTATTTTTATTTTATTTTTATTTTTTAATTTTTCAAAATTTTTTTTTTGAAATTTTTTTTTAATAAAAAGAAAAACAACTATGCTACCAATCCCCGGCAACAGCGCCAAAAATTGATAGTCAACTTTAAAGACCACGCAATAGCACGTATCTGGTAGGATAGTGATTACGGGTATCGATCCACAGGGATTGGGGTATAGTTGTTTTTCTTAAAAATAAAAATATTTAAAATGATGAATTTGTGAAGACTATTAAACTAAGCAGTTGAATAAAAAAAATGCAATTAAAATGATATCAATTTGGGAGAATCTATGGCAAGAATTCACCACTAATATCGAAACAAGGGTTATTTATATTTTAATTTATTCTTGGATTAACATGCAAATTGGCTACAAGCCTAATAAGCATTCGAATAAAATTTCACAGAAGTAATTTAGGCATAATCCATCTTTAGTTTAGCATGAAATGTCTGCCCTAATCTAAGGTGGTAGCACATCGCATCTTCCTTAAGCATGAACTATCTTATTTTTTACTTCAATGATCATGAAAAGCAGTTGTATAAACTTCATATTTAAAATCACAGAAATTAAATATGAGATGAAATAAAATATTCATTAGAAGCAGAATAAGGTTTATACAACTCCAAGAATAGAAATTAAAAATATAAAAACCCTTGGCCCTTTGTTAGGGCTACATCCGGCTCTGAAGAAGAGATCAGCCCTGCATGGAGTTGGAGACGGCAGCAGCAGCACAGCAGCAGGCTCCCATCTCTTCCTTCATGATTTCTTTCTTTGAAATATTCCCAAAATAACAAAACTCTTCTCTCTCCTCTTATTTTTTTATTCTCTCATGTTCCCGTGGCTCACTCCCTCCCTTGTTTCCTCTTCTTCTTCCCGTGGGACTTGCCTCCGAGAGATTGATAGATCAACCGTCTCCCTTCGGTAAGGAAGAAGGGAATTGCCCCCCACCCCCCGGTGGGGAAGGAGGAATTACCTTCCAAGAAAAAACTCTCCTCCTTTTATATGCTCGGCATCCTCTCTCTCTCTTCCCTGTTTCACGTCGCGATAAGGATGGATGGCTGCAGGATGAGGCTGAGAGATTTCTGGGATTGGAGCTTATCTGGGAGGAGACCTTTGGGATCAATCTGGAACCGTGGTGAGCAGCTAGACAGGTGGTTCTCATCCAGAAGTTGGGAAAGACGCGGAGGGAGAAGCTTGGATGGAAGACGCTGGATGCTGACTTGTTTCGTGTGTGAAGCTTGATTTGTGGATGAGCTTTGTCCCGCTGGAAACTCGTGCACTCATCGCGGACGGTTGGAATTTCATCCACAGAGAGTGCATGGATATGGATCCATGAGAGATTCTGGATTCTATGCTGGTGGGAACGCGGAGAAGATCTGGGAAGTTGGGAGATTCTTGGTCTATTCAGTGGCTGAAGCAGAGGAAGTTGGACTTGGCTGAAGGCTCGGGAACGGCTGGATTCGGCTGGTAACAGAGGATGATGTGGTTTGTAAACAGGATAAGATTTGTTCCGTTGGGAACAGAGGAGCTGGTAGCAAGGGATAGCTTGCTGTTGCGTGAAACAAGGGAGCTCGAACGGATGCGATCGCGGATGGGGAAAATCCGGAAGAGGTTGATCACGGACGATGAGAAAGATGGAATCTTTTGCATGCATCACGGGATGAAACGAGTGTGTTAGATTGGCTTCGGAATGGGATGAACGGCTGAAGCTAGAAAGTTTGGATGCAGAAGGAGATAAGGATGTTGGGATGTTGAGGCGGAATGAAGGGAACATGGGGTGAGACGTGGAAGGAAGGTTGGATGGTTGAAGGTGTTGATCCATGGCTGCTGCTGGTTGTGATTCACGTGAAGCTCGGAATGGTTGAAGTAAAGCTGGGAAGAACGCATGGACTCATCCATTGATAGGCTGGAATCTATCCGGAGAGATGTTGTAATGTGGGAAAGTAATGAAACGGATCTGTGAGTTGGGATATTGGGGCTGGGAGTTTGAACAAGATGTGAGAAGTGGATGGAGCTTTGGGATCCGTGCAACTACGATGGTATGCTTTGAGATCTGAAAGACAAATAATTGAAAGAATTTTATTAAAATAGAAAAATTGGATCATGTGGAAAAAGAGTTAAGTGACTGAATCAGAGGGTCTTGATTTGCGGGGTGCATGTGGTTTAGGTCCAGGAATAATCCCTAATGAACTTGACTCAACCTGCATACATTAGACTCAATCAGTAAATAAGTAAATCAAACTCGAATTAATTTATTAAAATGCAATGATGAGGGTAACACATTTTTTTTAGTTAAATTTACAAAATATGTGAATTAAAATAATGATAAGTGCTATGAATAAGATATTAATTTATGCATTATTTAGCACTTATCAAGCGTGCCAGGAGTATGAGGATACATGCTGGATTGCCACAGCAGTTTTGGGCGGAAGCAGTTAACACTGCTGCCTACTTGATCAACAGAGGGCCATCAAAAAAACTTGAATTTGGAATTCCTGAGGAAGCATGGACAGCGAAGAAGATTGATTTGGCGCACTTACGAGTATTCGGTTGTACCAGTTATGTCCATGTTGATTCCAGTCAAAGAAGCAAACTAGACGCCAAATCAAAGAAGTGCATTTTCGTTGGATACGGAGATCAACAGTTTGGGTATCGGCTTTGGGATCCCGAACACAGGAAGATTATTCGTAGTAATGATGTGGTATTCAATGAGAAAATGCAGCAGAGCACTGAATCAGAAACAAAACCTGTTGAGCCGTGTTTTGTGGATCCTGAAGAGGAGTCTACAAATTTTGGTCAGAAGACTCAGTCAGAGCAAGAACCTAAAGTTTTAGCACCCTCTCCACAACTAAGAAGGTCCACTCGTAGTACTCACGGAAAGCCTCCTCAAAGGTATGATGGGACTCTTAGTTATTTGCTGCTCACAGATAATGGCGAACCTGAATGCTTCACGGAGGCATTGGAGGTTGATACCAGGGAGGAGTGGGAGTTGGCTATGGATGATGAGATGGAGTCATTGGAGCAGAATCAAACGTGGGATTTGGTGGATCTGCCCAAGGGGAAGAAAGCACTGTCAAACAAATGGGTTTACAGGCTGAAGGAAGAGCAGAATGGGAAGAAGCGATACAAGGCCAGGCTGGTTGTAAAAGGATTTCAGCAGAGAGCAGGTATCGACTTCACGGAGATCTTTTCTCCTGTAGTCAAGATGAGTTCTATTCGGGCGGTGCTGAGCATGGTGGCAGTAGAGGATCTTCACTTAGAGCAGCTTGATGTGAAGACAGCTTTTCTCCACGGAGATCTCGATGAGGAGATATATATGCAGCAGCCGGAGGGATACATTGCAGCTGGCACGGGTGACTTGGTTTGCAAATTGAAGAAAAGCCTATATGGTTTGAAACGGGCGCCCAGGCAATGGTATCTCAAGTTCGATAGTTACATGCTTGAGATAGGATACAGGAGATATCAGAAGGATCACTGTTGCTACTTCCGGGATTTCGGCACATCTTATATTATCTTGCTATTATATGTTGATGACATGTTAGTTGCAGGAGCTAGCATGCATGAGATTGCAAAATTGAAGCTGAAGCTGTCAAGAAAATTTGCAATGAAGGATCTAGGAGCAGCAAAACAAATCCTTGGGATGCGGATCAGCAGAGATAGGTCTAAACATATTCTCAGACTATCTCAGGCGGAGTACATCAGCCGAGTACTCAGGAGATTCTGCATGGAGGGTGCCAAACCTGTTGGCACACCGCTGGGTGCCCACTAAAAGCTTTCAAAAGGGCAAAGTCCGAAGACGCGGGTGGAGGAGCTCAATATGTCAAAAATCCCGCATGCATCGGCGGTGGGAAGCTTGATGTACGCTATGGTGTGTACGAGACCAGACATTGCTCAAGCAGTGGGAGTTGTGAGTCGCTTCATGAGCTGCCCAGGCTTGGAGCATTGGCGCGCGGTCAAATGGATACTGAGGTATCTGAGAGGCACGGAGCACATGTCATTGTGCTATGGAGGTTCTGAGATCCGGTTACAGGGCTTTGTGGACTCAGACATGGCAGGGGACTTGGACGGCAGGAGGAGCACGACGGGGTACTTGTTCACCTTGGGCAGTGGAGCCGTCAGTTGGATTTCTAGGTTGCAACCAGTTGTTGCATTGTCGACTACGGAGGCGGAGTATGTGGCAGCCACAGAGGCGTGCAAGGAACTAATATGGCTTCAGGGCTTGATGAAGGAACTTGGGAAGGAGCAGAAGGATTGCATGTTATATTCAGACAGTCAAAGTGCAATTCATCTGACGAAGAATTCAGCTTTCCATTCGAGGACGAAGCATATTGACATATGGTACCACTTCGTGAGGTCATTGCTCGAGCAGGGACTCGTCAAGTTGGAGAAGATTCATACAAGTCAGAACCCTGCAGATATGTTGACGAAGGTCGTCACGGTGGAGAAGCTGAGGAGTTGTTCAGCTTCTGCTGGTCTTCATGCTTGAAGACGTTGAGGAGGCATCGTACCTATCTCACTAGGATGATTCATTTTCAGTGGGAGCACAAAGGAGAGCCAAACAACAAGAGGATATACCCAAGGTCTCCAAGTGGGAGATTGTTGGGGTATGTGGAGACCATTGGTGATGAAGAGAATTGAAGGAGAATCAATTCTGCATAGTTCTGTCTGGCAGACTGTCCGAGTCGACTCGAGCTACAGTCGAGTCGACTCGGGTACAGTCGAGTCGACTCGGGAACAGCCGAGTCGACTCGAGGCTCGTCGAGTCGACCCGGAAGGAGAAACGTCAGAAGACTAAGAAAAACCATGTTTCTGTCTGGACTGTAAGAGTCGACTCGAAGGTTGGTCGAGTCGACTCGAAGCATCGTCGAGTCGACTCGAGCTACAGTCGAGTCGACTCAAGATCGTGCCAGTTATACTAGAATTTGTCCAGACGTGCCAAAGTCGACTCGAACTACAGCCGAGTCGACTCGGGCTCACGGGAAATCATACGGATGAGTTTCCTTTGGTGTTTTTGGTGGCGTTTCGACGGCTATGATCATCTGAAGGTCTTGAGACTATATATAGGACTCATGAGAGCCCTAGAGATGATGATTCCAATATTTTTGAGAGAGACTCTTGTTTGTTTTGTGAGGCTAGGGTTCTAGAGAAGAAGAGGATTGGGATCCTTCTTCTTGTGCAAAGGGAATTCTATGTGAATCTCTTGTAGAGCGATCGCTTGTGATCGTTCGGGTGTGCGCTATCTCTGTAATCAGTTCATCCTAAGTGAGATTTGGAGCGGTGGAGGACGTAGGCTACTTGTAGCCGAACCTCGTTATATCTTTGTGTTTGCTTTGCTATTTTCTTCCTTCTTCTTCCTTTGATTTGATAATCCGCTGCGGTGCTCAAGTGTTTTACCCTATTGATACCAGGGGTAATCTTTTGCCCTTCGTAGTGGAGCGAAGAGGTGATCCTTGAGTCCGGTATTGAGGGAGCGAGAGAGTGCTTATCCGTTTATTCTCTCTTTGCTTGTCCGACGTTGGTGGTGGTGCCGGTGTGAGTGGGTTCCGGCACAGTCGCTGCCCCCAACACACCTTCCTCTCTATGCTTTCTTCCATGCGGCTAATGAAGAGGAGGAAGAAGGAGAACCATGCTTGCTGCCCCCTTTCTTTGGCCCTTGCGGATGGAACAAGGAAGAAGGGGAGAGGCCGCCATCATGAAAAGAAGAGTCTTAATCCCAAGGGGGTCGACCCTCTTTTTATTTCTTTTCATCTAGATGCCCTAGGCGTGGCCTCCTCCTTAAAATTAGGAGGAGCCACGCCTCAACCGGGTCTCGCGTCCCGGCCATCTGGGACATGCGTCCCGGCCATCCGGGACGTGGATCTCGAGAGCACGCCCCACTTGATCAAATCAAGTGGGCGTGGGGCCTCCTTTGATTGGATGCTGAAATCCTCCTCTAAGGAGGATTAGGTGAATCCAATCCTTATCCATATTTAGTCCTAATCTAATTAGGACCCAATTGGAATATGACTCAATTGAACTTTTCAATCCTAATCCAATTAGGAGTCATCTTCATCTATTAGAGCAATAATTAATTAGGACTCTAGGAGTCCTAATCCAATTAGGATTCATATAATTTTAGTCCTAATTCAATTAGAACTCTAGGAGTCCTACTTTAAGTAGGACTCTTGAACCTTATCATATAAGATCGAGTTCTATTAATTAAGTCCAATTGATTCAATCAAATTGCAATTAATTCCTTCTTCAACTCACTAACTCTTAATGGGTTAAACTAATTATCAATCAAATTGACAATTACAAACTATTGTGATTCCAAATCACAATCCAACCATTAGATCAATCAGATCCTCTATTGTGTGTGACCCCATAGATTCTATTCTGTCTGGTAGTGAGATATATTATGATCTCTATCACAATATCATTGAAACTCCTTTCAACGGGTTGGAACAATTCCAACTCTTCTCATTTGGGTTCACTGATCATCAAGTGAATGCCTTTGAGTCTCACCATCCACCAGTGACACCTAGCAGCATATAGTGGCAACCCAGTAGAATGAAATGATGAACCTCTAGGTGTACTTAGTGTATGATACAATCCTTCTATTGTGGATTCCGACAAGATGGAGGTCATGGATAACTCGTCAAACTCCATCATCTGTCATATAAAAAATTTATTCGACTGCAGTTCGAGATTGAAAAACTCGTCTTCCAAAAACTACCTTGGCTAAGAATTTATGAACTCAGTCTCATAAATCACATAGGATCTCTTCTAATCTATCAAGGTCGATAGATTCCATCTAGATGCACCCCTACTCTTACAATGAACCTACTGCAGCCAATCTGCACTACAAGGATCCAAATGGATAGGGCCCATGTTTATGTACTTGTCAAACTACAGGAACCTCACTGTGAATAGCCGAGGCATCGCAGGTCAAAGGACCAGTCATACAACTGCAGCATGAAGTAAGTCACTGACGAGTAGATAAACATCCAAGTGACTAATTGCTTTGGTCATGCTCAGAACCCTTGTTCTCTAACAAGCACTTACACAATTACTTCAGTGTCTCCACACTATGGACTCAAGACTCATCCATCTGACTAAGTGATCTGTGCACTAATCTCAGCGGATCGATCACCGTCCTTCGTGATGGATCCATCGATCAGGAGCAATTCAGGAATTAATCACCAATAACACATGCCTCAAATTCTTAACTCTTGAGAATATGCGTCATCATCTTTTTAATTTCTTGGACGATTCATGGACATATAAGAACATGAATGAAAAGAATGCCCATCCTAATAAATTCATTATTAGGTCAAGTACAAATTTATGTCCTAGAAAAAAATAATGCGTCAGCCAAATTAGCTTCTAAGGCATACTTCTAACATCGCTCGCATTCGCACCAGGATTGACATCATTATGACTGGGAGATGGTTTTGAGCCACCGGGTTGAGTCAGGCCCCGGATTGGGTCCATTCGAGTCTGCATCATGTTTCTTTTATTGCCTTATTAGTTGCTTTTGTTTGAGTCGATTTGGTTATGTTTCTGTTATTTTAGAGTCGGTTTGGTTGTTGAGTCAAGTGATTGGATCAATTGTTCAACGTAAGACCTAATTATAAAGTTCCAATTTTGGGTGTGATCAATTGGTTTAATGGATTAATGTTAGGAAGGTTTAATTTGGTATGTAATCAATTAATTGACTTAGTCAATTAATTGAAGGGTCCAAGTTTAGTTAGTTGTTAATTGTTTGACTTGGTCAATTCATGATGTAAGGCCTATATAAATAAGGCCACCCCGCTTATGAATTAGAGCATTGAATGATTGAATAAAACCCTAGCTTCCTTTCTTCTTCTTCTTCTTTCTCCTCCTTTTCTCTTCTTCCTGCGTCTCTATAACCTTTTCTTCCTCTTCCTTTCCTTCTTCTTCTTCTTTCTCTCTTCTCCCTGCAGTGGTCCTTCATCAGCTTGGTATCAGAGCAGGCCGGCTTTGCCCCTGTTGCCAAAGCCACGATCAAGTTTCTTTCTCTCTTCTCTCTCTCGATTTCACCAAGCTCCTCTCTCCCTTGGTTTTCACCCGAAGAAAAGGGTCCCCCCTCCCAATTTCACCAGAAAAAGGGGAAAACCCCTTGGCGTTTCCCCCTCCCGGTTTCACTAGAGAAAGGGAAAAACACCTTGGCGTTTCCTTCGTCTCAGCCAACAAGTCGTTGGCCATCCCTGCCTGCACCTGCCTTAGTCCACTCCAGTGCCACCGACCCATTGTGACCCCTCGCCACCATGCACGTTTCCGCCTTCACCGCTGAAAACCGCCGCCGGCCACTGCCGTGACCGGCCGCTCCTCTCCATCGGTGCCCTCCTCCTGTTCCGCCACCACAGCCCGTCCCCGCAGCTGCCGCCGTCGTGAGGAACGGCTCGCCCTCCCGAACCGTCGGGAGGTTGAAGAAGGTTGAGGCAACAGGTAAGTCTCAGACCCGTTAGCCCGTACCCACTAGCTCGGATCCATTCCAGAGAAAAAAGAAAAAGTAAAAAAATCGCATGACTTGCATGTGAGTGCCCGCAACGGGTGATCGGAGCCGGTCGCGCCCGATAACCTAAATCTAATCGGATCCGAAAAAAAAAAATCCTCCTTACGTGATCGCACATGCCGACTAAAAAAAAAGAAAAGCTTTGCACGTGTGTGCAAAAAAAAAAGAAAGAGAAGTACCTGTTTGTCTCCCTCCCCGCGACTGCCCTGCTCCTCCGCCGCCTTCGCCGTGCCGCCAAGGCCCCTCCGCTTCACGCCGCCTCTGCTTCGTCACCGCCGCATGCCGCAACGTCGTCATCATCCCCGGCCGCTTTCGCCTTTGCAGTGCTTTTCCGATTGCGGCCACCGCCCCTCGGCCTTCCCCTTCGACGCCGCCTCCTTCGAGCCCTCCACCGAGCCGCCGGTGCCCGAGCTGACGCCGCCACCCCGCCATGCTCCACCTCTTCTATCTCAACGCCCTCCCCCCCCGGCATCTGCCACCCGTGAAGCGCTGCCCTTTTCGTCGCCGGGCGCCATCTCCAAATCCCTCCTTCGGCCGCCTCCTCCACCGAGCACCCCGCTTTTCCCTTCTGCTGAGCACCACCGCCACTCCAGCTCGCTTTCCTTCCGCCGAGAACCGCCACCCTCTGCCTTCTCCTTTTCACACTTCCCCTCCACCTTCACCTCAACTCCCTCCTCCTCCTAAACCCCTTTCACACTAAAATGCCACCCCCTCCCCCCATTCCCACCGCCTGTTCACACTAACCCGACAACACCGAGTTGGTTTCTCCTCCCCAACCTCGTTCACACCTTCACCCCCACTCCCAAACCCCCCAAACTCCTTTCCCACTATAACACCACCCCACCTCTCTCCCCCAAACCCCTTCACCCTCCACTCCCCTCCACAATAGGCCGTCGGGCCGTCACACCAAACCCCCCTATCCTCGGGCCTCACAGGCCCCAGCTGACACCACCCCCGCCTGGTAGCCTTTTAGGCCCAACGAGCCCAAAGACCCAATAGGCCCAGCAACAGCCACACCCCCTCACAACCCACCTCCTTCTGGCCCGCACATTTTCAGGCCTAACCTGACACCAACCCATCCGCCCCTTCTTTGCTTAGCCGGCCCGCTCCTTCTCCTTTTACTGGGCCCATCAGACACCTCTTTAAAACAATAGGCCCAGTCATTAGGCCTGCCAAGCCACAATAATTAAGCCCAACAAATCACTGAAATCAGGTTAATTTCTATAAAGAGCCGCCAAATTATAGTGATATAATCCAAGTTGCAGCCAATTGAAGAGCCCATCAGCTGCAACTGCGCCCCTGGTCGTCCGCTTCCCGGCAGGTGATAAGTTTCTACTTTCTTGGGCTTGTTTATTTAATTATGTTCTAGTTCTCTTGCATGATAGCCCTATTTTTAAAAATTTAAGTATGAAATGATTTACTGAGGTATAAATTTGCATTATTGTTGCACCGGGACATTGTTGATTTTCTTAATTGCAATGATGTGCTCTCTAGCCTGACTATGATCACATGGGTTAGGATCTAGTCTCCTTTCGGGCCTTTAGCTAGGGTAATTACTGGCGTAAGCAGGATGGCGGCATATTGTAGTCAGGAGCTAGTTTTCGTCCGGGCCACGCTAGTATGGCGATCACTGGCACATGTTGTTGCAAGCACGATTTTTATGTGATTTCAGAGTTAGTCTTCTTTTGGGCCTCTAGTGGAATGATTACTGGTGCATGTCAATCAACGAAATATTATAATTAGGAGCTAGTCTCTTTCGGGGTTTGCCACAGACTAATCGTGGCCATAGTCCTAAAGGCTACGAGAGAATGTGAGTTGTTAGATACATTGATTTGAAATCTTATCTTTGATAGGATATATTACATATTTTTAAAAATATCTAGTTTACATTCTTCAACATATTTTTAATTATAATCGAAACTCTTATATTATGAAATTGATATTATGTTTATATTATGCTTGATTGAACTAGAGATAGAGGTGACTTACTGGACTTTTTAGCTCACTTTTATTTTTTTTGCCTTCTTTTTCATATGTCAACATTTAGTGCGGATGGGATCTTGGGCCGTGAGCGGGAGGACTAGAAACAACATCTTTTCCTTTGTAAATTCATATGGAACTTGTTTGAAAAATAATGTTGGACCTTGAATTATGAATAATTATTATTCTTTGAAAGCTTAGTATTTAAGTTTACAAGTAACTTTTTCTTAGGCCTTGCTTGCCTTACGAGTCACACCTTGTAGGCGTGCGGCCCGTCTATGATGTGCCGCTCATACTAGTGGGCACGAGTTGTGATAGCTATCTCTTCACGTTCTACATAAACATGAACAATCTCCCTTCTATCCAATCAAGCTTTATCATCTTTTTAAGTTGACCGCCTTCATATACAAATCCTCATTCTCTGATCGTTATTCAGAATAGATACCCTAAAGAAAATGCCTTTAACTTTAGCCTCGCGCTACTTCTCCACGATATTCTGTAACTTGTCATAACACATGCTTCCTATGTCACCGATGTCATAAAAGGCCATACTTCCTCCAACATAGAAAACATGTCCACCCTTGTTGACAAACTTGCTGCCGTAATGCACAACTATAGTGACATTGTCCATTCTACATGATATATGAAATACTAATTATTTAGTCCCACTTAGAATAAATACATTACATTAAATAGGTTGGGTTACATTAAATAAATTGTAACAAACCAAATTATTTAATCCCACTTGGAGCAACAAGTGCATAGATTTGCCTAAAAAAAAGATTTTGGGACCACATTCTATTAAATAACAAAGCTTTGGAACCACATAGATACGGCAACAAGAAAATTGCCACCTGTTGCTGGTGGTCCAAACCGAAAACGATTGGCACAGCGGTGTGAACGGGATTCCGTCTGAGCTGCCTTGGTTGATGTTGATTGTGCTCCACCTTCCACCAGGAAACCTGCAAGCAAGCCTCGCACCACCACTGGGGTAGTGGGGGCCCTCCGACGATCAAGTCAGAGGAGATTGGAGGAGAAGGAGAGATAATTGCAGGTAGTAGGAGAATGCTCTGGAAGTTCTTGCTTACCTCCCCCCTTCTCCCCCCGCAGCATATATACCAGGCTGGGGGGTCCTTCGGGGGGGTTGGTCATCGTGTGGCACGATGGAGTTGCCACTGACATGGCCGTTACAGGGCGTCGTGGGGCAGCGCTGGGTACGACCGTGACAGGGTGTAGTGGAGCTCCGCCTTGTACGGCTGTTACAGGAGATCGTGGAGCAGCACCGGATACGACCGTTGCAGGGACAGAGGGTCGTGGCGTTCTTCAGGGGAACAGCCTGTCGTTGTCGAGAGGTTGCCGACTCGGGATCGGATTGCTGGATCAAGGGGCAGCCGACTCGGGGTCGGGCTGCGAAGCCGAAGATATCCGACTCGGGGTCGGATTGCTGGATCAAGGGGCAGTCGACTCGGGGTCGGGCTGCGAAGCCGAAGATATCCGACTCGGGGTCGGGTTACTGGATCAAGGGGCAGCCGACTCGGGGTCGGGCTGCGAAGCCGAAGATATCCGACTCGGGGTCGGGTTACTGGATCAAGGGGCAGCTGTAGTCTTCTTGGGCGCGCGTGTCGGTCACGTGGGGCATGGTGGCTGAGTTCCCCCGTAATAGTAGCCCCCCACTTCCGAGCCTGGAACCAGGAGGGGAACGGGTGAAGGAAGTGATGCTTCGAGATTGCCGCCATCCCTCGGAGAGGCGCGCGCGCTTCGAGCTCCCCGTCTTCTTTATGGCGTATGGCGGTTGTTGCTGACCTGGCAGTCTGAGGATTTCGGCGGACATCCTTCCTTAATGGCGTCGATTCGCCTTTGGGGCGCGAGCGACCCTTCGGCAGCCAGGCGTCCTCTGGCGTTACCGGGGCGTCACCCACCTTTCCGCCTATTTAACCGGGGGTCCTCCTCCGTCCGCCTTTCTCCTTACAGACATCTTCGAGTTTCTCCTTTGCGCTGCCGTCATCGCCGTCGGACTGTTCGCTTGCTCCTCCTTTGACGCTCTCGGAGCTGTTCTTCCTTCTCTTCCGGTGAGTTGCTCCATTCTTTAATTTAGGGCTCTCCATACTCTCCTTTTGTATTAGTGTACTCCAGTCGTTCCGGTCTTTTCCCCCTTTTCGACCCTGTCCTGACCGTAGATTCACTGGCCATTAGGGATGGGCGAAGTGAGAGCAGACCGCATTAAGTCGGAGTTGGCCGCCGAAGACCTAGATAGGTTCGTGGCTCGATACCACCTTCCCGAGGCCTGCAATGTTACACTCCCGGGGCCTGAGGAGAGGATGTCCCATCCTCCTCCAGGGAAGGTTGCCATCAATGAGGGCATTCTTCAGGCCGGGTTCCGCTTTCCCCCCTCGGACTTAGTCGTTCAGGTGCTTCGGGGTTTAAGAGTGGCGCCGACGCAGCTGGTGCCGAACTCATGGCGCGCCCTGACAGCCTTTCAGGTTCTTTGCCGCATGCACGAGGTTCCCGCCACCCTGAATGTCTTTTGGGAATGCTACGGCCTGAGTGGCCACCCCCAGGATAAAGGGTGGTGGTGCTTTGCGGCGCGGCGAGGGTGCGGCCTCGTCAAGGAGGCTCCCACCTCCATTCACGGCTGGAAGGAGCGCTTCTTTTTCGTTGACGCAGATCCCTCTTGGGGAATCAGGGCAACCTGGGAGACGCCGATGAAGTCCCCGATTGGCCTATCGAGGTTGTCGAGGGAGGAATCCGACGGCGTCGCCGTCTTGAAGGAGTTGGTTGCCGAGGGTCGGCTCCCCCCGGTGTGTCGCCTTATTTTCGAGGATACCTTAGTGAACGTCGGTCTGAGCTCGATCCCCACTGACCGTGAGCCCGCCACCATTTCTTTTTTAGCTCTTTTCTTCTCTTTCGTTTCGTTCTTTCCTTCAGTTTCTCAACCTCCGACCACCTCGTCCTTTTTGCAGAGATCGACGACGTCATGCGGTCGGACAAGGCAACGGCTGTTGGTAGGACGTCCCTACTGGAAGCAGTCCGGAGGAAGAAACGAGCTCCTCCGAGCGGGGCTCCACCGGCGAAGAAGTCCCGCCGGCAGGCGACTCCGACGCCGACAGACGGGTCCGGACCCATCGATCAGGGGGACGCCGCGGGCGCGGACCGGGAGTTGACGTTGTATCAGCCCTCCGATGCCGAGACTACCGTTTCTCCGGAGGCATCACCCGGGCGCGCCCAAGATGGACGGGTCGGACGTGATCGGTCCCCAGCCCAGCCTTCGACTCGGTCGGCTCCGGATGATACGAGGAGGGACGCGC
This sequence comes from Phoenix dactylifera, assembly GCF_009389715.1. Taxonomy (NCBI): domain Eukaryota; kingdom Viridiplantae; phylum Streptophyta; class Magnoliopsida; order Arecales; family Arecaceae; genus Phoenix; species Phoenix dactylifera. The sequence goes on from NW_024068180.1 coordinate 33,445, forward strand.
CGAGGCCCCGGCCGAGCAGGACCCTGTCAATTCCAGGGGCGGCCCCCGCCCCGAGCGTGGCCAGCATGACTCTTCCCCAGGCGATGGGTAAGGGTAAGGCTGCGGAACCACCGTCCGACTCCGGGGAGAAGTCGGGGTCGGCCTTCACTTTCGCCGGCGCCCGAAACCTCATCGAGACGGTACTGCTGGAGAAGGACCGCAGGCAGGTCCGGGAGATGAGGGTCCCTGACGTTGGGGCTGCCAGCTGCGTCTGTCTCATGTCGGTGAGTGTTCTTTCGGTCGCTTTCATCATTTATAGGCTCTGTTGATCCCCGCCTGACGCCCTCATTTTTCCTATCTCTTAGCTCGCCCAGTACATGATCCGCCTGGAGGAGTGCTACGAGGAACAGGCGAGGCTTCTGGCGAGGGCCGAGAGGCAACTGAAGGCAACAGAAGAGGGAGGTCAGGCTGCGGTGGGGAGGACGACCAGGGACCTCGAGACGAGGCTCCAGGTAGCCGAAGAGCGGGCACTCGGCTTCGCCACCCTCGAGAAGCAACTGTTGGAGGCTCGGGAGCAACTCAAAGTTGCCTTAGGTCTCGAGGGCGAGATCAAGAAGGCGGAGGAGCGGGCCGAGAAGCAGTCCCGGAAGGCTGCCGACTACCGGGAGAGGTGGGAGAAGGCCCAGCGGTCAGCCGACAACGCCCGCAACCGGACTCGGTCTCTTGAAGCCAAGCTGGGCGAATTGGAGTCGGCTTTGGAGAAGTCCCGCGCGAGCGACCAGGAGCTTCATTCGCGCCTGGAGGAGGCTGAGGCTGCTCGCATCGCTGCCGAGGCGAAGCACAAGGAGGCCCAGGCTGATCTGTTGAGGGTCTCCTCCGAGGCGGATGACCGGATTGTGGCGAAGGTCTTGGAGGCAAAAGCTCAGATTATGGAGCGAGCAGAGGCGACGCTGGCCGAGAAGAGTGCGGAGATCGGGCGTCAGGCGGTACAGGCTTATCGTCAGTCCGCCGAGTTCACCCGTGATATGTCGGAGGCGGTACAGGCCTATCGTCAATCCGACGAGTTCGTCCGTGATATGTCGGACGCGGGGTCCGACTCCTTTGTCTTAGGCTTCGAGGAAGGCCTGGCAAGGGTGTCGGCTAAGTACCCCGAAATTGACCTGAGTGGGATCTCCCTTCTCGACTCCCCTCCGGCGCCATTGCCTGCTGCTTCTCCAACCGTCTCCCTACCCCCTACGGACGTGCCCGACGTTCTCGACCCGGGGGTTCCTCCAAGCTGACCTTCTGTATTTTGTTCTTTGCTTTGTGTGTTGGCGTTTTGCCAAGTTGTATGGGTCTCAGCCCCGAAACAATGAAAGTTAATGCAAATAGAGTTTCTTCATTTCACTTTCGTCCTTCTTTTTAACTCTTGGTAGCGTCTCGCTGACTCCCGACTCTTGAAATTCTTCCGGCGCTAGGCCAGGCATCCGAGGGTTAGGCCTCAGGAAATTCTTCCGGCGCTAAGCCAGGCATCCGAGGGTTAGGCCTCAGAAAATTCTTCCGGCGCTAAGCCAGGCATCCGAGGGTTAGGCCTCAGGAAATTCTTCCGGCGCTAAGCCAGGCATCCGAGGGTTAGGCCTCAGGAAATTCTTCCGGCGCTAAGCCAGGCATCCGAGGGTTAGGCCTCAGAAAATTCTTCCGGCGCTAAGCCAGGCATCCGAGGGTTAGGCCTCAGGAAATTCTTCCGGCGCTAAGCCAGGCATCCGAGGGTTAGGCCTCAGGAAATTCTTCCGGCGCTAAGCCAGGCATCCGAGGGTTAGGCCTCAGGAAATTCTTCCGGCGCTAAGCCAGGCATCCAAGGGTTAGGCCTCAGGAAATTCTTCCGGCGCTAAGCCAGGCATCCGAGGGTTAGGCCTCAGGAAATTCTTCCGGCGCTAAGCCAGGCATCCGAGGGTTAGGCCTCAGGAAATTCTTCCGGCGCTAAGCCAGGCATCCGAGGGTTAGGCATCAGGAAATTCTTCCGGCGCTAAGCCAGGCATCCGAGGGTTAGGCCTCAGGAAATTCCGCTCGTTGGTCGGCCGAGGCTGGCGCAAGCCGAGGCGACCGGTCGTGGCTTCAGGCTAGTCTGCTCCCGGGATGATCATCGGGTTAGCCTGGCATCCAAGGGCCGAGCCTCGGAAAATTCCGCTCGTTGGTCGGCCAAGGCTGGCGCAAGCCGAGGCGACCGGTCGGGGCTTCAGGCTAGTCTGCTCCCGGGATGATCATCGGGTTAGCCTGGCATCCAAGGGCCGAGCCTCGGGAAATTCTGCTCGTTGGTCGGCCAAGGCTGGCGCAAGCCGAGGCGACCGGTCGGGGCTTCAGGCTAGTCTGCTCCCGGGATGATCATCGGGTTAGCCTGGCATCCAAGGGCCGAGCCTCGGGAAATTCCGCTCGTTGGTCGGCCAAGGCTGGCGCAAGCCGAGGTGACCGGTCGGGGCTTCAGGCTAGTCTGCTCCCGGGATGATCATCGGATTAGCCTGGCATCCAAGGGCCGAGCCTCGAGAAATTCCGCTCGTTGGTCGGCCAAGGCTGGCGCAAGCCGAGGCGACCGGTCGGGGCTTCAGGCTAGTCTGCTCCCGGGATGATCATCGGGTTAGCCTGGCATCCAAGGGCCGAGCCTCGGGAAATTCCGCTCGTTGGTCGGCCAAGGCTGGCGCAAGCCGAGGCGACCGGTCGGGGCTTCAGGCTAGTCTGCTCCCGGGATGATCATCGGGTTAGCCTGGCATCCAAGGGCCGAGCCTCGGGAAATTCCGCTCGTTGGTCGGCCAAGGCTGGCGCAAGCCGAGGCGACCGGTCGGGGCTTCAGGCTAGTCTGCTCCCGGGATGATCATCGGGTTAGCCTGGCATCCAAGGGCCGAGCCTCGGGAAATTCCGCTCGCTGGTCGTGCGCCTGTCGCTCGCCGCCCGACGGGATTTTTCCATGGCCAGCTGCGATTGTATTTCTCCTCCTCTCCAAGCGTCGCCTGGGGAACACCAGATGGGCATTAAGTGCTAATTAAGGGGTTACCTGGGAAATCGGATCGCCAGTTGTTGCTCGCGAGGAGTGTCAGTTAAGCGGCCGCGATACGCGCGTTCTTCGAGGCGGATGCGGCTTGGGGCGCGAGCGGAGATACGTGGACCTAGGGGTACAGGCCACCCGGAGTGTCCTGCACAAAAAATGCGATTAAGGAGAATGACGCTTAGGAAATCACGGGAAGATACGCCTTGAGAGCCGGATCGGCTCCGGATTCAATGCGCCCGCATTTATTGGAGCCACCCGTATCGGAACGACCGGGGGGCCGCAGTTTGGCTATAAATATAGGTGCAGGTGCGATGGAGCCTGCCAAGCCGGAGCTGTTCAGGTTGCCATGGATCGTGGGCCTCCTCTCCGGCGCATGGTTGAGAGACCCCTGCCGAAGGAACGGGAGGCGCGCCCTTCGCGACTTCCGCCAACTAGCCGTTTCATCTGGGATCAACAAGGAGGTTCTCCCCGGCGGAACTCCGCTCTAGGCGTTTCATCCGGGATCACGTCTCCCCTCCTTGAAGTTCGGCCTCCCGATTGAGCTCCGCACCAGGTGCTTGATCCGGGACCGCGCCTCCATATGCTCTTCCCCCTTGTATTCCTTCTCTCCCCTAACACTGGGGAGGACCGGAATATCCCTTGAAGGTGGCGTTCCCCTGGAGGCAGCGGGAGCTTCGTCTGCGGCGGCTCCTCGTCCTCTTCGTGGGGCGGGGATGGCGCCTCCGGTTGGAGGCAGTGTGAACTTCTCCTTCGTCCACTTCTTCTTCATCCGCGCCGGCTCTTCGTCTCTTTCGTGAGACGCCGATGGCGCCTCCGGTTGGAAGCACCCACTTCCGACGGGATTGCAACCGCTTCAGATGGAGGTTTCGGGATCCCAGATCTTCAGTTCCTCGGAGTCTCCACCTCTTCTTTACTTTCTTTACACCCTAATTTCCCTCTGGGAATTCCTTGTAATCACACGAGCACGCCGTTGTAACCAGAAATTATTGAAATGCAAAGTGTTATACATTTTTGAACTGTCTTTCTGGCATCGTCGTTCTACTGGTAATACATCCGCAGGTTAGCGAAATTCCAGCTCCTTAGAATTTCTCGACCATCTAGGGCCTCCAACTGGTAGGAGCCAGGTCGGTTTACCCAGCGAACCTTATATGGGCCTTCCCAATTTGGCGCTAGCTTCCCACCTTCCGCAGGTCGAGATGCTTTAGCTCGCCTTAGCACCAGATTTCCGATTCTGAAAAGCTTCGGTCGGACCTTGGAGTTGTAATATCGGGCCACCCTCCGCTGATACATCGCCATCCGAACCTGCGCCATTTCCCTCGCTTCTTCCAAGAGATCCAGGTTCCCTCGGAGTTGTTCCGAATTGGCCTCGGGTCGGTGCGCGGCCACCCGAGGTGAGGGGAGTCCGAGCTCCACGGGGACAACGGCTTCCGTGCCATAGGTTAGGCTGAAAGGCGTCTCCCCGGTAGGGGTCCGATGCGTGGTCCGATACGCCCAAAGGACATTCTCGAGTTCTTCGACCCAAGCTTGCCCCGTCCGACCGATTCGCGCTTTGATTCCTTGGAGGATTGTCCGATTTGTGACCTCGGCCTCGCCGTTGGTTTGGGGATGCGACACAGATGTGAACCGATGCTCGATCCCGAACTCCTCGCAGAAGTCACAGAAATGCTTGTTGTCGAACTGTCGCCCATTATCCGAGATGAGGACCCGAGGTACCCCAAATCGGACAATGATGTTCTTCTTCACGAACTTTCGGACTTGCACCTCCGTGATAGTGGCCAGCGGCTCTGCCTCTACCCACTTGGTGAAGTAGTCGATTGCAACAATCAAAAATTTCCGCTGAGTTGAAGCGACGGGGAATGGTCCGAGGATATCCATTTCCCACTGGGCGAAGGGCCAGGGTGCAGTGATTGGTGCCAAGGGGACAGAAGGGACTCTCTGGACGTTGGCGTGGCGCTGGCAGGCGTCGCATTTCCGTACATGATCCTTTGAGTCCTCCAACAAGGTAGGCCAATAATAGCCTTGCCTCATGATCTTGTGCGCCAAGGACCTAGCCCCCAAGTGGGATCCGCAAACGCCTTCGTGGACTTCGCCGAGGACGTAGGCCGCTTCCGAGGGGCGGAGGCACTTTAAGAGGGGGGCGGTGAACGAGGTCCGATATAGCCTCCCTTCGTTGAGTACGTAGTGGGCGGACTTCATAACAAGTCGCCGAGCTTGATCTTCGTCTTCAGGGAGGATCCCTTCGGCGAGGTAGGCGACAAGCGGGTCCATCCAAGACGGCTCCGGGTCAATCGCCATCACCGCTCCAGCCTCGCCGATGCTCGGGGCATCCAGGGTCTCCAGGTAGATCGCCCTTGACAAGTTGTGCGCGTCTGCGCTCACTAAGCGGGACAGCCTGTCGGCCCTGGCATTTTCACTTCTTGGGACCTGCTGGATGTCGACATTGCCGAGGTCAGGAATGAGTGCTTGCACCTTCCGGACGTAATTCTGCATGGTCGGGTTCCGGGCTTCGAACTCCCCACGGACCTGCCCGACCACCAGCTGGGAGTCGGTGAAGACCTTCAGGCGCCGGATGCCGAGCTCCTTGGTGAGTTTGAGTCCCGTGACTAGGGCCTCATACTCCGCCTCGTTGTTGGTCATTGGAAATCCGAACCTCAAGGCATACTCGGCTATCACTCCATCAGGGCTGGTGAGGACCAGCCCGGCCCCTCCACCTTCGGGGTTCGACGACCCATCGGTGTGAAGCGTCCAAATCGGGAGGTCGAGGCTAGGTGTTTCCGGCGACCTAGGTTCCGCCTCCTGCACCGTGCACTCAGCGAGAAAATTCGCGAGCGCCTGGGCCTTGATAGCGGGTCGGGGCTGGTAGCGGATGTCGAACTCACCAAGTTCTACTGCCCACTTCACCAGCCGTCCTGCATTCTCAGGATTGCTGAGGATCTGCCGCAGCGGTTGATCGGTCAAGAGGGTGACAGAATGGGCTTGGAAATAGGGGCGAAGCCTCCTGGTCGCGGTCAGCAGCGCGAAGGCGATCTTTTCAGCCTTCGTATACCGCGTCTCGGCATCCCGTAAGACCCGGCTGATGTAGTACACAGGCTTCTGGAACTTTGCCTCTTCCCGAACCAGTACCGCACTGACTGCGGTTGGGGAGACCGCCAGATAAAGGTAGAGCATCTCCCCTTCTTGCGGCTTGGACAGCAGGGGAGGAGACGCCAAGTATTCCTTGAGCTGGTCGAATGCTGCTTGACATTCGGCCGTCCAGAGGAAGTCTTTCGGGTGTTTCAACACCTTGAAGAAAGGTTGGCAGCGTTCGGCCGACTTTGCCACAAATCGTCCGAGCGCGGCGACCCTCCCAGCGAGCTCCTGAACCTCCTTCACTTTGGTCGGAGGGGACATATCTTGGATGGCCTTGATTTTGTCAGGGTTGGCTTCGATCCCCCGCTGGTTGACAATGAAACCGAGGAACCTCCCGGCCGAAGCGCCAAAGGCGCACTTCGCTGGGTTCAGCTTCATGCGAAACTTCCGCAGGGTGGCAAAAGTCTCCTCCAGATCCGCGATGTGCTGGTCTGCATGGCGGCTCTTCACCAGCATATCGTCCACGTACACCTCCATGTTCCGGTCGATTTGCTCTTTGAAGATTTTGTTGACGAGGCGCTGGTAAGTGGCGCCAGCATTCTTCAGACCGAAGGGCATTACCTTGTAACAGTACAGCCCCCGGTCTGTTATAAAGGCAGTTTTCTCCTCGTCCTGTGGAGCCATCATTATCTGGTTGTAGCGGAAGAAGGCGTCCATGAAAGACAGCAGCTGATATCCGAAAGTCGCGTCGACCAGTTGGTCTATCCGTGGAAGCGGAAAGCTATCCTTGGGGCATGCCTTGTTCAGGTCGGTGTAGTCGACGCACATCCTCCACTTTCCGCTCGCCTTCCGGACAAGTACGACATTTGCCAGCCATTCGGAGTAGCTGACCTCCCTTATGAATCCTGCCTCCAAGAGCTTGTCTACCTCCTGGTCGACCACTCGGATCCGATCCGGGGCACAGTGTCTCTTCTTCTGCTTTACTGGTCGGTGGGTTGGGTCGACGTTGAGGGCATGAGAAATGACCTCCGGGTCGATCCCAGGTACATCGGCCGCCGACCAGGCAAATACATCGGCGTTGGCTCGGAGGAATTCCACCAACCGAGCCCGAGCTCCCGGGTCGAGATTGGTGCCGACCCGGACCGTCCGGTCCGGGCGACCTTCCTCGAGGGGAACTTCGATCACACCTTCGGCCGGCTCCCCGTGCCGCAAGGCCACCTTGTCTCTGGCGTCGAAGGACTCGACGCTTAAGGCTTCTACGGGCTTCTTCCCTTTGAGAGTTGCTAGGAAACATTGCCTTGCGGTCGGTTGGTCACCTCGGACCTCTCCAATCCCGGCCGCCGTGGGGAACCGCATGAGCAAGTGGTACGTTGAGACCACCGCGCGAAGGGCGTTCAGTCCGGGTCGTCCGAGGATAGCGTTGTAGGCCGAGGGAACACGGACGACCAAGAACCCGAGCCGCACCGTGGCTTCTGCGGGTGCAACGCCCGCAGTCACAGGCAGCTCAACGACACCTTCGGCCGAGACAGCGTCTCCAGTGAATCCTATGAGGGGGGTGGATGTTTTGTGCAACAATTGTCTGGACAAGCTCATCTTTTGGAAGGCCTCGTAAAACAAAATATCAGCTGAGCTTCCACTATCCACAAGAACACGCCTTACATCATAGTTTGCCATAGTGAGGGAGATCACCATGGCGTCGTCGTGGGGGGTCTGAACCCCCTTTACATCTTCATCACAAAAAGTGATTACATTACCGACCCTCTGCCTCTTTGCGACGGCTGCCCTTGATGCTTCAGTCGAGCCCCCCGCGTTCCTCTCGGGCCGGGGGCAGCCCCCAGTGATAGTATGGATCACGCCCGCGACGGGTCGATTCTGCTCCCGAGGCTCCGGAGGGGCCGGGTCGGCCGGACGCGAGTCTGCGGGGGGACGTCGGTCGTTCACATATCGACCGAGACGCCCTCGGCGGATGAGAGCCTCGATTTCGTCCCGAAGCTGGAAGCAGTCTTCGGTGTCGTGGCCGTGGTCCCGGTGGTACTCACAGTACGCCCGAGAGGGCCTCCTCCCAGGGATCTTCTTCATCTGTCTCGGGACCGGGAGGTCCTCCCGCCCCTTGATTTCCATGAGGATCTGGGCCCGGGGAGTCAGGAGAGGAGTGTACCGGTTGAAACGTCAGGGCGGAGAACGAGGGCGTAGGGCACCGTGGTTCCTCGCCGGCGACGGGCTTCTGCGCCGACGTTGAGGCGTCGGGCTCCTCCCCTGGCGTGCCTCTTTTCGCCTTTTCTTCCCGAGCTTTGGAGGGATCTCGGCGGCCTCCTTGCTCCGGTGGGCGGCCGCCTCCTCGGCGTCCGCATACTGGTTCGCCCGGGACAACAGCTCCGGGAAGCTCCGCGGCAGGCGTTTGTCCAGGGAGAAGGTGAGTCTGCCCTTTCGGAAGCCACGCTTCAGGGCTGAAAGAGCCACCTCCTGGCTCAGGTTCCGGACTTCCAACGTAGCCTTGTTGAAGCGGGTAAGATAATCCCGCAAGCTTTCTCCCTCGTTTTGCCGGACATCAAAGAGGGAGTCGGAGACCAGTCGCCGCCGGCTACTGACGGCGAAATGGGTGATGAAGAGGCGGGTAAATTGATCGAAGGACTGGATCGAGTTAGCCTCCAAGCCGGCGAACCACGCCCTTGCCGGGCCACGGAGGGTCGCCGGGAAAGCCTTGCAGAGGAGAGGACCTGATGCTCCGTGGAGGAGCATAAGGGTCCTGAAACTCTCGACGTGATCCCGCGGGTCCGCCGCCCCGTCATAGGGCTCGATCGCCGGCATTTTAAACCCCGGCGGATTCGGGGTCCGCAGGATCCTCGAGGCAAGCGCCGGTTGGGAGGAGATCTCCAAGTCGGCGAAGGGATCTTTAGAGTGGCCCTTCAGGACCTGGAGTTGTCGGTGGAGATCGTCCACCCGCCGGTCCAGGGAGCGCGACCGATGGGTGGGAGACAAGGAGCACCGAGAGGGGGACCGACTGGAGCGCGGGTTCCTTGAGGACTGGGGGGTCTGGGAACGCGCCCGGGCCCGCCTCTCGTACCCCGCGCAGCTCCGATGGGACGGTCCCGGCAGAATGGACCGTGCTCGAGAATCTTCCTCGCGCCGGCGCTCCTCCCCATGGGAGAGGAAGGAGCGCGGGTTAAGGAGGACAGGTGAGCGCTCAGGGAGAAGCGGCTCTTGGGCCCGCTGCGGCGCCCGAGACATCACACCCTGCAGGTTCTGCACCGCCTCCGCGAGGGTGCGAACCTGCTGGGCTAACTGGTCGAACTGAGCGGCTTCGACCATCTGAATGGGGGGTGGAACGGTGGAGTGTTGCTGAGAATGTGTTGGAGACGCAGCGGCCTCCCGGCCGGAGGCGCGAGAGGCCCCGCGACCGGAGGCATTGGAAGCTCCACGACCACCTCGCCGTGCCATTACGATCGCTCGGAGGTTCGGGCCCTTCCTCTAGCGCCAACTGTTGCTGGTGGTCCAAACCGAGAACGATTGGCACAGCGGTGTGAACGGGATTCCGTCTGAGCTGCCTTGGTTGATGTTGATTGTGCTCCACCTTCCACCGGAAAACCTGCAAGCAAGCCTCGCACCACCACTGGGGTAGTGGGGGCCCTCCGACGATCAAGTCAGAGGAGATTGGAGGAGAAGGAGAGATAATTGCAGGTAGTAGGAGAATGCTCTGGAAGTTCTTGCTTACCTTCCCCCTTCTCCCCCCCGCAGCATATATACCAGGCTGGGGGGTCCTTCGGGGGGGTTGGTCATCGTGTGGCACGATGGAGTTGCCACTGACATGGCCGTTACAGGGCGTCGTGGGGCAGCGCTGGGTACGGCTGTGACAGGGTGTAGTGGAGCTCCGCCTTGTACGGCTGTTACAGGAGATCGTGGAGCAGCGCCGGATACGACCGTTGCAGGGACAGAGGGTCGTGGCGTGCTTCAGGGGAACAGCCTGTCGTTGTCGAGAGGTTGCCGACTCGGGATCGGATTGCTGGATCAAGGGGCAGCCGACTCGGGGTCGGGCTGCGAAGCCGAAGATATCCGACTCGGGGTCGGATTGCTGGATCAAGGGGCAGCCGACTCGGGGTCGGGCTGCGAAGCCGAAGATATCCGACTCGGGGTCGGGTTACTGGATCAAGGGGCAGCCGACTCGGGGTCGGGCTGCGAAGCCGAAGATATCCGACTCGGGGTCGGGTTACTGGATCAAGGGGCAGCTGTAGTCTTCTTGGGCGCGCGTGTCGGTCACGTGGGGCATGGTGGCTGAGTTCCCCCGTAACACCACCAATCATTGATATTGCTCACAATCACCAGCAAAGTTTGAAGATAATCCAATATTTTCTTATTTTTCCAAGGGCGTGAAGGATATAGGATGAAAGGATAACCGAAACCTAACTGATACAAGATTAAAGGATAATAGGAAATCCTAAAGTAAGCCGATGATATTATCTTTATCACCAATGTAGAGAGGAATCTTGCCAATCATTGCCACTCATCGCTGAAAGAAAAAACCACCACTCGCTCTTGCGGCCATCGCCGGTTTCTAGTTGTTGATCGGAAAGGAGACGGGATTTGGATGGGATTGGGAAATAAAAACTCTACCCAAAAAGTGGCAAAAATGAGGGAGAAAATCTTGTATACATCAGCCACTTTTGTCACATCAGCAATGGATAACATGTGCTATCATGTGACTATCTTCCTCACGGCCATCTAATAGAAGTTAAGCTAGGGTATCAATTATAAAGTTTTGAAAGTTCAATGGCCTAATTGCACAAACTTGAAGATAAAATAAAAAACCGTACAACTTAGAATTTTTGGCATGATTAATCCAATAAAATTATAGTATAATATAAATTTAATCAGCATTGAGACTATTAATATCCAATATATGATACATTTGATACTAGAATAATGCTTGTCATAATAGATAGAATCAAGCCACATCTTATAACAGACAACTCATATAATCTTAAATTTATCCTTTTTTTGGCAGTAGAATCAATTGAGTTATACGATGGATTTCGATTGCCACAAAAATAATTTGAGACTCCTTTCTATTTGTAGCAGAGCTCTTTGCTTCATTAGATGCAGATTACAATTGTAAATTTGGTAAAAGTTTGTTGCAAAAGATTTCTTCCAATTAACTAGCAAGGTATTTGCGTCTATGCACGATGCTTCATAATTTATCCTCCTCCTTTGTATTTTTTATGTGAGTGCCACGTACAGAAGAATATGTATTTTTTTATTTTTTGTTGAAATAGATAGTTTATATAGATTTAGTACAGATACATCTAAAAAAAAGTCGAAATATAATGTATTTCAGAGTGTACTAGGCAGCTCCCTCTTTTCAAGCCAAAGAATGTCAATGGAGTAATTGGCCACGTATGAGATTTTTCAGTCTGTAGCCCTATAGATATACATAGCTCAAAAGACTATCTCACTGTATGACCCGGATGTCTCGAATAAGGGTGGCACTGACCCATGCCGCCAAATAATCCGCTGAACCCATCTGGATCTTCCTCGAGCAGTACCGCAGTGGCATGCAGCACTCGCAAGCGTTGCCTAGCCCGGCCCAGTGTACCCTTTGTTCCCGTTTCAACGGCAAGCTAACGCAAAGCGATCGAGCGATCCGATCGTCCTCGCGATTCCGTGTCTACCTTCTTCGTCTCTCCGTTTGTGTTTGTGTCGGTGGTTCCCATGGGATCGAAGTGGGCTCTGATCCGGCCCTTCTTCCTCATCCTCCTCTTCCACTCCGTGGCCATCTATCTCTTCACCCGCGGCTTCCTCCTCACCCGCACCGAGCTCTCCGCGTACAGCCGCTGCTCCGACCTCTCCCACTCCCCTTGCTCTGCACTTCACAACTCCTCCTCCCACGACGACCGCCGCTGCTGGACGAAGCCCGCCGTCGATCGCCTCGTCATCATCATCCTCGACGCCCTCAGGTGAACCTGCCCCTTCCTTCCCTCCCTCCCTCCTTTCGTCTCCAAAAAAAAGCTGCCCTAGCCCCTTCTTAGATTCCGCAATCTCGATTCAGACTTCCGACTGTTAAAGGCTTGGAATACATAGGGGACGGATGAATTCCCACCGCCGTTTTCCAAAAATTACTTGGCCTCTGGTTGGATTTTTACTCAAATCCAATTATGTGGGAATAAGCGCCTCCTTTACTTGCTTTCTTGTTTATTTTTTTGGGTTTCTTTTGTATCAAGAAGACCTAGAAGACGGATACGATAAGAATTCATGTGGAGTTATGCTCCGTTTTCTAAGAAAAGTTTGGCCCTGGATTGGATTCAAATCCCAAACCCCAAATTGATGGGCAAAGGCATCGTCTTCATTTTTTTTCCTTTTCATGTTTATTTTCATGGGGGGCTTTTCTCCAAGTTCTCAGACAAGTTGGTTATCGTGTTGCAGGTTTGATTTTCTTGCGCCCAGTTCATTCTTTGCAGGTCAGCATTCCCTCCATCTACTACATTTATTCTTTTTTTTCTTTTTGTGATGGGAGAGACCAAAACTCAGCAGCATCATGCATGTGAATAAAATTAGGTGATAGGTTGATCATTACTAGAACATTTGTATAGGATTGGAGATGATGCAGGCTTTTTGTTCCAGAGGCAAAGCCGTGGATGGACAAGTTACGGGTGCTGCAGAAGCTTGCCTCTGGAGAAGGATCATCTGCTAGGATTTTTAAGGCCATCGCAGACCCACCAACAACTAGCCTGCAGCGGTTGAAGGTCAACCTTTTTCCCTCTAAGATGTGGTTTATTATGATTTTCTTTCTTTCTTTCTTTCTTTTAAATCGAGTTGATTTCAAACATTGAATGGCTGGTAAACCGTATCACTATCGTCATTTTATTCATGAATAATCTAGCTCTTTTTCCCTTCCTCCCCACTAGATAAATCTTTAAGGGTCATCATCTTAGTAATCTCGGGGATACCAAACACCTTCTTTTTCATTGTAGATGATGATCATTTGAAGATTTTAAAAACAATATACATTATATTTTTAGATATGCATGATTCAACGTGTTCCAATTCTTCTGCTTTCTTATCTAGGTACAGAGATGGATGTATGTTGATATGAAGAATCATTACATATGTTCAAGTCCGTGTTTTAGTTATGATTCAGTTTTCATGCTTCTTTCATGTTTCGAGTTTGTTGTCTTGAAGAACCATTACATATGTTCAAGTATTCATTTAACATGTAATCAACTAATGCCTATAAATAACCTCAATTTTGTTGCAATTCTCTAGGGTCTAACAACGGGTGGACTTCCTACATTTATTGATGTTGGTAATAGTTTTGGAGCTCCAGCAATTGTTGAAGATAATTTAATATGTCAGGTTTGTTCTAATAATATGTCGCTATAGTTCATGTCTTTGGATTGGACAGAAAGGAATCGAGGCAGTATAATTTAATGTTCAATATAGAGTTGATTTTCCTGCTCATCTATTATTTCTTTCAATCTTATGGATGCTTCTCTTTATGTTGCTTATTTAAAAACAGTTGAATAAAAATGGAAAGAGAGTGCTGATGATGGGGGACGATACGTGGTTGCAATTATTTCCTGGTCAATTTAACAAGTCATATCCTTACCCTTCTTTTGATGTTAAAGATCTTGATACAGTATGTTTTCTTCAAATATAGGTTCTTTATTGCTTTAAATTATTATCTTTAAAAAAGAAGAATTTAACATGCATGCATGTATGTTTATTTACTTATTCATATTTACTAGTGACTTTATCTTTTCTGCATATGTTATGTGTGAATTCCATGTGGCAGGTAGATAATGGTGTCATGGAACATTTGCTGCCATCACTATATAAAGATGACTGGGATGTTCTTATTGCACATTTTCTTGGTGTGGTAAGTCTGGGTATCTCTTTTCAAGTTAGTTTTTTTCCAAGTACACAATACTGCTCACATTTCTATAAGCATGTCAGCAGCTATGCTTCTATTACCCATATTACACACACATATACACTCTTCTAGTTTTTGCACTATGGTATACTTGAATAAGTTCAATGAGTTTTGATGTGGTATATGTTCGTCATCCTGACCTCGACAATTGGCCGAAGCGATGATCTCGATATTAACCAAGCCGTTAGTCTTAGCAACAAATCGAGCCACCGGCCACGATAGTCAACTAAAATGTTAACTTCAGTATTGGCTGTGGTGTCGACTTGAACCATCAAGCCAATTAGAGCGAGTTGGGCGACCAGCGGAAATAAGCCAAATGTCTCTAATTCAAGTGCATTTAAAGCAATTAATTGCCATTAAAGGCACAATCACAGTCCTACCAATTGAGGGGCGGTTACAGCTCATCCCAAGCGGATCGACCATTATCGCATGATCAATGCGGTTAAGATTTGCCACGTGCACAATGTGGGGACCATTACTGAGTAGTTAAGGCTCACTTCCGCCTTACTCGGTAACGGATATCAACCATGGTATGCCGGCCGGTACGGGACGTACCGTACCGTATCAGTTTGGTATCAGTACTGGTATGGGTCACGTACCGAGTGTACGCTCAAAAAATTTCATACCGTACCATACTGACACTGTGCTAGTATGGCACTGGTATGGGGTCCGATACCGAGATGGCGAATCTTATTATCAACCTCTTTCTATATAAGGGGCTATAGGGAGCCCTCTAGATATGCTTTCTTAAGCTCTCGCACTCTCTCACACTTTGCAACTCTCAAATTTCTTCCGTTCCTTCTGATTTTGGCTGACTTAAACATCGGAGGGTCCTCCGCCGAACAAACTTTGGCTCGTGGACTTTCGTTTTTGTTTTTAGGTCGGATAGTTCATGCTAGACGACCTTTTCCATCCATGTTTAAGTTCAGTTGTTAACACCCTCCCTAGCCTAATTGTTCAGCTCGAAGCCCCAACAATTGACCTCACTGCTTCACTTCGGATTTTGTCCGACTTGGCGGTTCGGTTCAGATCTTAGTGGCAATAGAATTGGCGCTAAAAGGTGAGCCTTTGATCCTATTAGAGAAATTTGAGGAAGTTTGCCATGACAAAGTCACGGAGAGCTCAAGAAGCACCAATTACTAGTCAGCAGGAGGCGTAGTCAGATGCCTCTCATTGAAGCCTGCAGAGAGCATAGCTTCCCCAAAGCTCTTAGCTAGGAGTTGTCAATTTCGAGTGGTTCAATTTGCTTGTCCAGCAAGTCTAAGCACTTACTGCGGCCATTGACAACTTGTAGCAAGCGACAACTAACCTGTAGTAGGCCAATGAGCCGAGCCGTCATGAAGCCCCAGCATAGCCAAGTCATCATTCCCATCCCCAAAGTCTTGAAAGGGTGCGACAAAGTCACCACTCTTGTTCGTGGAGCTCGGGACGAGATAGGAGATGCCGATCTCTAAGCCTGCATTCCAAGGACTCCACTCCAGGCCGCTCCTCCCCTCATCTATCAAAAAGGGTCTTCTGGAGGGGGGCTGACCTCGACCAAAAGATCGAGGAAATGAACAACCATAATGAAGCTTTAAGGGGCAAAACCCTGAACTTGATTATCTAGAGTTCACCACCGAGCCCCCCTTCTCAAAGAAGATAATGGAGGAGCCTCTTCCATCTCAGTTCAAAATGCCCTAGTTGGAAACCTACAATGGCACCTCGGACCCTCTAGACCATCTAGAGATCTTCAAGGCTCTTTTGATGTTTTAGAGGGCCACTGACATAGTATTATGCCGAGCTTTCCCTGCAACGCTTTAGAGAGTAGCTTGACTTTGGTATACTGGTCTCCAACAGGGCTCAATTCATTCTTTTGAGAAGCTTGGCTGGCTGTTTGCAACCCACTTTATAGTAGTCGGAATCAGAGGAGGGGCTTGGAGAGCCTTCTTGCTGTGAAGCAGAGGCAAGGGGGATCCCTTAGAGATTATGTCAATCGTTTCAACATGGCGACCATGGAAATCTGTGACTTGAATCACTCTATTGTGATGATTGCACCGAAGAGCGGATTGAGACCTTCTTGGTTTCTCTTTTCTTTAGACTTTGTCGTGCTTCTTGCTTGAGTCGAGAGTATGTTAATGTTGAGAAGGCGATGGTAGCTCAGCGAGAGTTAGCAGGGGTAAGCATGGCAAGAAGAAAAATGAAAGAAGCCAAGAAGAAAAAGAAGAGCCGAAGAGGAGGCCTAGGAGAAATGAAGGAAGCTCTCGCTGCTCGAGGAGCCCACCATGGAAGTATGAGAGGTACACTCCTCTCAACACTTCAAGGGTTCAAATTCTTATGGAAATCAAGAACCGGGGTTACCTAAAGGGGCCTCAGAGGATGAAGGCGCTAATGGGCAAGAGAGATCGACATAAGTATTGTAAGTTCCATTGATACATGGGCACGACACTGAAAAGGGCTTGCAACTGAGGAACGAGGTTGAGACCCTTATCTGATGAGGAACCTCGATCTAACGACCAATGAGACCGAGCCGAAGCTGGTTGTTATCAACACACCCCTGAGCAACTGAACGATAATCTCCTGATAATACCATCTTTGGAGGACTAGCACCTGGAGGGACGAGCTCATCAGCTTGAAGGACTTACACCTAGGAAGCCCTAGCAGAAGATTTTTTTCCTGAAGAGACAGAGGACCAAGGAGGTTATCTCCTTCTTGGATGATGATTTAAAGCAAGGTACGCGGAACCGACCGAACTGACGTATCGGTAAAGACCAGTACCGGTTCGGAACCGGTACCGAACCGATTCTTAAAAAAAAACACGCGGACGCGTTATGCTGCAGAGTGGCACTGCCGCATTAAAAGCGGCCACGCGGGGCAGTGTGTGGGCTCGTTGCCCCGCATGGCGAGTCCGCGTGGCAAATCGCGCGCGCACGATTCCCCGCACGTGGACCGCGATACCCACTGCGTGGAACGCGCGCGGGCATGAGTCGGGGGATGCGTTTTCCCACTCGCGCCCACATCCTTGTGCGCAGGCGCGCTCCCGCGGCCTCTCTGTTTTTTTTTCTTTTCTTTTTTCCTCTTTTTTCCGAGCTCCTCTCTTCTTCCCTCTCTCCTCTCTTCTCCTTGCTTTCCCCCTTCTCCTGCGAGCAAAGGAGCTCTTCTTCCCCGCGAGGTACTCGGAAGTAAGAAAGAGGCCCGGTAGCGCGAGAGGTCTTCTTTCTCTCTCCTCCTCTCTTCTCCTCTCTTACCCCTTCTTTCCTGCGAGTACCGGTGCAAACCGGTGCAGTTCGCACCGGTACAAGCCCGAACTGGTGCGGTTCGACCGGTACCGGGCTTGTACCGGTGCGAACCGGTGCGGTTCGCACCAGTACGGGCAAGAAATCGTTCGGTTCCGACCTCTTTGGTGGAGGCCGGTACCGGTACTGGTACAGGCTGAGCAGACCATGATTTGGAGGAAGTACTACCCCCCACCCTCCATGGTGATGCAGTTGTAATCTTCCTCACAATTGCTAATTATGATGTTAGAAGAACTCTTGTAGATAATGGAAGCTCGACAGACATTTTATGATGCTTTCCGTAGAATGAGCTTACAGATCCGCTAAGAACTGATTCTTCTCTGATTTGATTCTCGGAAGATTCTGTTCCCGTGGAAGGCACCATTACCTTCATGGTTACTATTGGCCAGGAGCCTTGGTAGACGACCATAATGTTGAATTTCTTGGTGGTAAAGTTTCTCCTGGCATACAATGCCATCTTGGGTCGGCTCGGGTTGAATACAATGCGAGCTGTGGTATCGACCTATCATCTTGTAGTGTAGTTTTCTACCAAGCATGGAGTTGGAGAAGTTCGGGGTGATCATGCAATAGCTCGATAGTGTTATGTGGCCGCACTCTGAGGAAAGAAGCTGATCGAGATGCTCCTCGTTAAAGGCTTGGATACACGGAACAAGCTAAAGTAGCAACAAGGAGAGCCAGTTAAGGAGCTCATCCCCTTCCTTTTTGGCGACGAAGGGATAGGTTGAATTGTTCATGTCAGCTCCCAACTAGATGCAGCAACCTGAGCTCAGCTCATCATCTTTCTTTGTGCCAACGTAGGCATCTTTGCTTGGTTAGCCTCAGATATGCCAGGTATAGATTCTAGTGTTATTGTGCATAGGTTGAATATGGAATCGGTATACCGACCTATGCGGTAGAAAAAGAGAAGTCTCAAAGCGGCAATAGGCGATGGACGAGGAGGTGGACAAACTCCTAAATGTCGGCTTCATCTATGAAGTCAACTATCCTGATTGATGTTAGAAGTATGCCCTAAAAGCCAATTTGGTTGACACATTATTTTGTTCTGGGATATAAATTTGTACTTGACCTAACAATGAATTTATTAGGATGGACATTCTTTTCATTCATGTTCTTATGTGTCCATGAATCGTCCAAGGAATTAATAAGATGATGACGCATATTCTCAATAGTTGAGAATTTGAGGCATGTGTCATTGGTGATTAATTTCTGAATTGCTCCTGATCGATGGATCCATCACGAGGGATGGTGATCGATCTGTTGAGATTAGTGCACAGATTACTTAGTCAGATGGATGAGTCTTAAGTCCATAGTGTGGGGACACTGGAGTAATTGTGCAAGTGCTTGTCAGAGAACAAGGGTATTGAGTGTGACCAAAACAAGTAGTCACTTGGATATCTATTCACTCGTCAGTGATTTACTTCATGCTGCAGTTGTATGACTGGTCCTTTGACCTGCGATGCCTCGGCTATTCATAGTAAGGTTGCTGTAGTTTGACGAGCACATAAACATGGGCCCTATCCATTTGGATTCTTGTAGTGCAGATTGGCTGCAGTAGATTCATTGTAGGAGTAGGGGTGCATCTAGATGGAATCTATCGACCTTGATAGATTATGAGAGATCCTATGTGATTTATGAGACTGAGTTCGTAAATCCTTGGCCAAGGTAGTTTTTGGAAAAAGAGTTTTTCAATCTCGAACTGGAGTCGAATAAATTTTACATATAACAGATGATGGGGTTTGACAAGTTATCCATGATCTCCATCCTGTTGGAATCCACGATAGAGGAACTGTATCATACGTTAGCTACACCTAGAGGTTCATCATTTCATTCTGCTGGGTTGCCACTATATGCTGCTGGGTTGCCACTACATGCTGCTGGGTATCACTGGTGGATGATGAGACTCAAAGGCATTCACTTGGTGATCAGTGAATCCGAATGAGAAGAGTTGGAATCAAGGTCCGCCGTACCGGGTTCGGTAGGCATATCGGTTGCCTACCGAACCGGTGCGGTTTCGGTTCGTACCGAAATCGGGCGGTACGAACTGGAAAGCTCTTCCCCAACGGAGCCGGGGAAGAAGAAGAGAACCAGAGAGATCGCGGGGAATAGAGGGAGGGAGATCACCTTCGGCCACCATCGGAGAGCTGCCGAGGGGCGTCGGAGCCCGGCAGGGGGCGGCGGAGCCCGGCGGAGGAACCCGCACGGGCGCGGCGGAGGCCGAGGCCACGGCCGCGTCCACTGTTTTGAAAGAAACAGGGGATGCGACTGCGGTTTTAAATTTGGGGATTTTAAGTGAAGTCGGCAAATCGGTTGCCTCGACCTCCGCAGCGCCCCTGCGGGTTCCTCCGGCCCCCGCCGGGCTCCGCCGCCCCCTGCCGGCCTCCGACGCCCCTCCACGACTCTCCGATGGCGGTCGAAGGTGGTCTCCCTCCCTCTCTTCCCCGCGCTCTCTTTTTCTCTTCGTCTTCTTCGTCTCCGGCACGAAACCGGCCTATACCGGTTTCCACGGCTCCGGCGTACTGATTTGTACCGGCCCGTACCGGCCGGTACGGGCCGGTTCGGCATACCATGGTTAGAATTGTTCCAACCCGTTGAAAGGAGTTTCAATGATATTGTGATAGGGATCACAATATATCTCATTACCAGACAGAATAGAATCTATGGGGTCACACACAATAGAGGATCTGATTGATTTAATGGTTGGATTGTGATTTGAAATCACAATAGTTTGTAATTGTCAATTTGATTGATAATTAGTTTAACCCACTAAGAGTTAGTGAGTTGAAGAAGGAATTAATTGCAATTGGATTGCAATTTGATTGAATCAATTGGACTTAATTAATTGGGCTCGATCTTATATGATAAGGTTCAAGAGTCCTACTTAAAGTAGGACTCCTAGAGTTCTAATTGGATTAGCACTTCAAATTATTAGAGTCCTACTTAGGGTAGGATTCCTAAAATCCTAATTGGATTAGGACTAAAATTATATGAGTCCTAATTAATTATTGCTCTAATAGATGAAGATGACTCCTAATTGGATTAGGATTAAAGAGTTCAATTAAGTCATGATCCAATTGGATCCTAATTAGATTAGGACTAATATGTATAAGGATTGGATTCACCTAATCCTCCTTAGAGGAGGATTTCAACATCCAATCAAAGGAGGCCCCACGCCCACTTGATTTGATCAAGTGGGGCGTGCTCCCGGGATCCACGTCCCGGATGGCCGGGACGCACGTCCCGGGTGTTCGGGACGCGAGACTCGGTTGGGGCGTGGCTCCTAATTTTAAGGAGGCGGCCACGCCTAGGGCATCTAGATGAAAAGAAATAAAAAGGGGGCCGACCCCCTTTGGGATTAAAACTCTTCTTTTCATGATGGCGGCCGCCTTCCCTCTCCTCTTCTTCTTCCATCCGCAAGGCACAAAGAGGGGCAGCAAGCATGGAGTCTTCTTCCTTCTCTTGGTCAGCTACATGGAAGAAAATAAAGAGAGAAAGGTGTTCCTCTCTTCCCTCCTTCATCCATGGTAAAGGAAAGGCAAGAAAGTGTTTCTTCCTTCTCCTTCTTCCTCCTCTTGGAAGCAATCAAGAGTTGATTGCTTAGAGAAGTTCCAACCATCAAAAGGGATCTCTGCAAGGGAGCTAACACCCCGGTGAGTTCGTAACCTCGATCAATCTAGATCTTCGTGTGGATACCCGTAGAGGTTGGACACTTGTGCGGCTTCAAGCGAACCTGATTTCCACGATCATCAAATAGCGGTGAAGATCTATCCGCTCAAAGGTAAAGATTTGATCTTTATATTTTTTAATTGTAGATCTGAAATTAATCAAGTAATTAATTTTAATCTTTTTCTTCAGATTTCATGATCTTCTGAGTTAGAGAACTCAGAATTTTTTTGAAATCTACGTTCCTCGGGATGTTCATGAGATGAACGACCCCGCTCGCGTCTTTCCGTTGCGATCGTCGCAACGCGTGCGGAGGTAACCCGACAATTGACTGGTCGACATTGTCTTGGTGAAGAAGGCTAATAAGAAATGGAGTGTTTGCATCGACCATACCGACCTCAACAAAGCCTGCTTTGATGATTGGCTAACTTGTAAATATGATTTTAGGACATCGGATGCTGAGCTTCATAGATGCATTCTCGGATTATGATGGACCCTGCGGATGAGAAGACCTTTTTTATCATTGACGATGGTCTTTGTTGCTACAGGGTCATGCCGTTGGTCTAAAGAACACCGGTGTAGCAAATTAGATATTGGTCAATCGTATATTCCAAAGAGTAGATCGGCCGTAACATGGAAGTCTATGTTAATGACATTTTATTAAAGAGTAAAGAAGTCGAGCAGCATGTGATTTATTTGGAGGAGGCATTCGCGATCCTAAGAAAGTACCGCATGAAGTTCACTCCGAGCAAGTGCGCGTTTGGGATCACCTTGGAAAAGTTTCTGGGGTTCATGGTAACACAGCGCGGGATCGAGGCCAACCCTGAGGAGATCCAAGCTATGCTGGAGATGTCACTACCGAGAACAATAAAGGAGGTGCCATGCTTTATGGGTTGCATTGCGACGCCGAACAGGTTTCTTTCAAGATTGGTGGAGAGATGCCTTCCCTTCTTCAAGATCCTAAAGCAAATAAAGGACTTTCAGTAGATAGAAGAGTGCCAAACCATCTTCAATCAACTCAAGAAGTACCTTGCATCACCACCTTTCCTTACCAAACTGAGCTTGGGAGAGATGCTGTACCTTTACCTTGCTATTTCTCCTTGAGCCTTGAGTTCGATCCTAGTCCTGAGGAGTTCAGAAGCTGATCTACTACACAAGCAAAGTTCTCTGAGATGCTGAGACGAGGTCACTAAGGTGGAAAAAGATGGTCTATGCTCTCCTCGTCTCAGCTTGGAGATTGCGACCTTATTTCCAAGCTCACTACTATATTAACCAACCAATAGATGATGCAAATATTGCAGAAGCTGGACACATCGGGGCTGTTGATCAAATGGGCAGTCAAGCTCGAGGAGTTCGACGTCCATTTTTGACCTTGGCTCGCCATCAAGGCTCAAGTGTTAGCAGATTTTTTTGTGGAATACCTATTAAAGCTCAAGTGTTAGCATATTTTCTTATGGAATGTACCATCTCCGATGATGTAGAGGCCAGAGACAGATGAGAAATACAAACTGGAGAATTTCTGGATTTTTCATGTCGACTGGTCCTTTAGTTCGGGCGGAATCGGAACCTGGTTGATACTCAGTAGCCTAGAAGGAGTCATCTCAGAGTATGCCTTTCGGCTCGATTTCAAAGGCTCCAACAACAAAGCTGAGTACGAGGCCCTCATTATTGGTCTCAAGCTCGCCAAGGAGGAGTATGCCACCTTAAGGCCTTTAGTGACTCTTAGCTCGTTGTTGGCTAGGTCTGAGGAGAATATGAGGCGTGAGGTCCCGCAATGGCCAAATATCTACAAAAGGTGAAAGATGTCTCCTTGGCCTTCAGTAGATTTGAGGTCCAATAGATCCCAAGGTCGGAGAAAACTAGAGCCGATGTTCTCTCTAGTTTAGCAACTTCGGAATGCATCGACCTAAAGAAGACCGCCTACTTTGACGTGCTAGAGAAGCCTAGCATTGATGAAAAGCCAAGTTCGGTGCTACAAGCTAACTATGAACCGAGCTGGATGGATCCACTTGTTGAGTACCTCAAGGCAACCTGAGTACAAAAAAGAAGCTTAAAGACTGAGGTACCAAGTAGTGAATTGTATCTCAGTGGATAGAGGGCTCTATAAGAGGTCATTTAGTCTACCTCTTCTTAGATGCCTCCGACCCTCCAATGCAGAATATGCTCTTCGGGAAGTTTATGAAGGCATCTGTGGTAACCACCTAGGAGGCATAATGCTAGCTTACAAAGTTATGAGGTAACGTTATTACTGGCTGACCTTGCAGAATGTAGTTGAGTTTGTGAAGAAATGCGACAAATGCCAAAGGCACGCCACCATCCAACATCAGCCAATGGTGTAGTTAACACTATTCAGCGCCCCTTGGCCATTTGCCCAGTGGGGAATGGATATTCTCAGATCTTTTCCTCCATCAGCTGAGTAGACAAAATTTTTAATCATAGCCATTGACTATTTCACGAAGTAGGTCAAGGTCGAGCTCTTAGCTCGGATAATAGAAAGAAATGCTTGGGATTTCATCTAGAAATCAAACATTTGTAGGTTTGGCGTTCCTCAGACGATCATCACCGATGATGGTCGGGCGCCCCTTGAAGACTACCGACCTTCAAAAAAAGGGACAATCCAAAAATGTTTGGGACCCCTGACCTACGAGCCTATAAGGCTAGGGAGTTAAAACCTGTAGAGCCGAACTCTGGGAATTCCCATGGAGACACTCCAAGATCGATTGGCACCTCCATTCAATAGGCCTACGAGGCTATGGAGAATCTGATGAAAGAACTAGTTCATTCTGCGGAGGCAACTTGGAAATAACTAGGACCTCTATCCTACTGACTTATGAGTCAATGAAATGACCTAGCAAGGAGCTAGGCTCAAATGGGAAGGAACATGCTCGCTCTGATCACTTGAGCATAAGCTATCTAAAAACCCAACCAATTAAAGATCGGAGGACATCCAAATTGACCTCTTCAGGTCCGAAACACTGAGGTAACACTCAACGAGTGGGGAAAAAAAGCCTAGCAGACTAGAGACGCTCATGAATACCTCGACTAGTCTCTACCAACGCAACTGATTTTGCTACGATCTTGCGATCAAAGATGTATTGACCAACCTACAAGCTATGTGTATTGTCCGAAGTAAAACACTCGGCAGAGAATAAAAGGAAAAGACCAGCTATTAGAGCTCGAGGGAGCAGCGTCGTCATTGTTGTTGCCTACTGCTGGTCGGAGGCTGCTGAGATTGGTTTCCAGGAGAAGTTTTTCCACTTAAGCTTGGTAGTCCTGGAAACCTTGCATGAAAGAATCTGCAGCTCCTTCGGCGATCTTATGCTTGAACTCTGCCTAGGTGAGGTAAGTCTCTATGGCTCAAGCGGCTTTTTCTTCAGCTTGAGCTGCATTTTCCTCACCTTCAGTTGCTTGCTGCTCAGTCGTCCGAATCCTCTTCTTGGCCATGGTTAAATAGAGTTCTGCTGTATCAACCATGGACTCCGCCGCTGTAGCCCATGCCTTCACCGCCTCTAGCTTCTCCGCCGCCATCTTCAGTTTCTCCTTTGGCTCCTGCTGGCCGGCCTTCAGTGTCGCCTCGGTTTCGGCCAACCTATGCTCAGCATCTTTAAGTTTCTCCTCCTCCGATATGAGGCTCCTTAACGCCTTAGTGCATCATGCAAAAGTAAATGGTGTCAGCATGCTCTAAGAGAAGAAAATAGTTAGTTTGAGCAAAAGACATGGAATTTGAATTAATGATATGTTAGTTCGGTACTCATCCAGATGACCGACTTGTAGGTGTCCTCAAAGGGCTCATCGACTGGGACTTTCTGAATGATTTTTTATCCTCGGGAAGCACACCATGGCTCGAGTTAATTCCTTGGCCACCCGGGTGTTGTTCAAGCTCGAGTTGGTAGTCTTGATCAACCACCTTGGGAATGTATATCTTCGGCTCGGGTGCGGGGGAAGCTGGAATAGATGACGTGGGCTGAGGAGAGGTGGTGATGGGCGGCAACGACTGAGAAGTGGTGTCTGGCGGAGGCAGGACCGGATTGGCGAAGTAATTTCCTCCAGCCTGGAGGAGGCAGGAGCACATTGGCGAAATAATTTCCATTTTAGGTTGGATCTTAGCCCGAGGAGCATCTTTTGAGCTTGGCCTTCTGATAGGGCCGAGGTGACTCTGGTCGGAGGCTTTGGAGGAGCCAAAGTCGGAATTGTTTGAGCCTCTTTGTTGGGGGCTTGCCTTTAGTGGCCGCCCTCTTCCAGACAACCTTCCTTAATAGCACAAGGCCTTCATTCCTGCAATACTGAGAAGAAAGTGATCAAAAACTATCACCATTAATGCATGAAATCGAGAGAAGGCAGATTTTCACCTTGGGGGTTAGCCGAGCTCAGGTCAATGTTAATCAGAGTCTGCTCGGCCAGTAGCTCCTGCACGGGGGGAACCTTGGATCCGAGCAGAAGATTGAGCGACTTCTGGTCTTCCTCTAACAGCTTTGGAGCTCGATTCAATGGCCTTTGATGTTGTTAGAAGTATGCCCTAGAAGTCAATGTGGCTGACGCATATTTGTAATCTGGAGCATGAATTTGTAATTTGACTCTTATTAATAAATAAGATTGGGCAATTTATTTTTCATTCATGTTTGTATGTGTCCATGAATCGTCCAAGAAATTAATAGACGATGACACATATTCTCAAGAAGTTGAGAATTTGAGGCATGTGTCATTAGGGATTAATTTCTAAATGCTCCTGATCGATGGATCCATCACGAGGGATGGTGATCGATCCGCTGAGATTAGTGCACATCACTTAGTCAGATGGACGAGTATCGAGTCCACGGTGTAGAGACACTGGAGTGATTATGCAAATACTTGTTAAAGAACAAGGTACTGAGCGTGACCAAAAAAAGTAGTCACATGGATGTCTATCCACTTGTCAGTGACTACTTATGCTGCAGTTGTATGATTGGTCCTTTGACCTGCGATGCTTCAGCTATTCACTGTGAGGTTGCTGTAGTTTGACGAGCATGTGAACTTGGGCCCTAGCCATTCGGGTCCTCATGGTGCGGATTGGCTGCAGTAGGTTCATTTTGGAATAGGGTTGCATTTAGATGGGATCTATCAATCTTGATAGATTAGGAGTGATCCTATGTGATTTATGAGACTGAGTTCGATAAATTTCTGATCAGGTATTTTGGAAAAAGAGTTTTCCATAACTCAAACTGGAAGTCGAATAAATTATACATATGACGGACGAAAGGGTTTGACGAGTTATCCATAATCTCCGTCCTATCGGGATCCATGATAGAGGGACTATATCATACGCTTATTGCCTCTAGATGTTCAGATATTCCATTCTGCTGGGTTGCCACCACATACTGCTAGGTGTCATTAATGGATTGTGATACTCGAAGGCATTTATTTGGTGATCAGTGAATCCTAAGAGTAGAACTGAAATTGTTTCAGTCCACTGAAAGGAGTTTCAGTGATATTGAGATGGAGATCTCAATATGTCTCACTACCAGTCAAAATAGAACCTACGGGGTCACACACAGAGGATTTAATTAGTCAGACTATCATAATTGTGATTTGGAATAGATTAGGAGTGATCCTATGTGATTTATGAGACTGAGTTCGATAAATTTCTGATCAGGTATTTTGAAAAAAGAGTTTTCCATAACTCGAACTGGAAGTCGAATAAATTATACACATGACGGACGAAAGGGTTTGACGAGTTATCCATAATCTCCATCTTGTCG
Source organism: Phoenix dactylifera (assembly GCF_009389715.1). NCBI lineage: Eukaryota > Viridiplantae > Streptophyta > Magnoliopsida > Arecales > Arecaceae > Phoenix > Phoenix dactylifera. Next base: position 60,100 of record NW_024068180.1, read on the forward strand.
GGATCCATGATAGAGGGACTGTATCATAAGCTAATTGCATCTAGAGGTACAGATATTTCATTCTGCTGGGTTGCCACCACATACTGCTAGGTGTCACTAGTGGATTGTGAGACTCGAAGATATTCATTTGGTGATCAGTGAACCCTAAGAGTAGAACTGAAATTGTTTCAGTCCACTGAAAAGAGTTTCAGTGATATTGAGATCGAGATCTCAATATGTCTCACTACCAGTCAGAATAGAACCTACGGGGTCCCACACATAGAGGATTTAATTAGTCAGACTATCATAATTTGAGCAAAAGACATGGAATTTGAATTAATGATATGTTAGTTCGGTACTCATCCAGATGATCGACTTGTGGGTGTCCTCAAAGGGCTCATCGACTGGGACTTTCTGAATAATTTTTTATCCTCGGAAGCACACCATGGCTCGAGTTAATTCCTTGGCCACCCGGGTGTTGTTCAAGCTCGAGTTGGTATTCTTGATCAACCACCTTGGGAATGTATATCTTCGGCTCGGGTGCAGGGGAAGCTGGAATAGGTGACGTGGGCTGAGGAGAGGTGGTGATGGGCGGCAACGACTGAGAAGTGGTGTCTGGCGGAGGCAGGACCGGATTGGCGAAGTAATTTTCTCTAGCCTGGAGGAGGCAGGAGCACATTGGCGAAATAATTTTCTTTTTAGGCTGGATCTCAGCCCGGGGAGCATCTTTTGAGCTTGGCCCTCTGATAGGGCCGAGGTGACTCTGGTCGGAGGCTTTGGAGGAGCCAAAGTTGGAATTGTTTGAGCCTCTTTGCTGGGTGCTTGCCTCCAGTGGCCGCCCTCTTCCAGACAACCTTCCTTAATAGCACAAGGCCTTCATTCATGCAATACTGAGAAGAAAGTGATCAAAAACTATCACCATTAATGCATGAAATCGAGAGAAGGCAAATTTTCACCTTGGGGGTTAGCCGAGCTCAGGTCGATGTTAATCAGAGTCTGCTCGGCCAATAGCTCCTGCACGGGGGGCACCTTGGATCCGAGCAGAAGATTGAGCGACTTCTGGTCTTCCTCTAATAGCTTTGGAGCTCGGTTCAATGGCCTTCGATGTTGTTAGAAGTATGCCCTATAAGTCAATGTGGCTGACGCATATTTGTAATCTGGGGCATGAATTTGTAATTTGACTCTTATTAATAAATAAGATTGGGCAATTTATTTTTCATTCATGTTTATATGTGTCCATGAATCGTCCAAGAAATTAATATAGACGATGACACATATTCTTAAGGAGTTGAAAATTTGAGGCATGTGTCATTAGGGATTAATTTCTAAATGCTCCTGATCGATGGATCCATCACGAGGGATGGTGATCGATCCGCTGAGATTAGTGCACACATCACTTATTCAGATGGACGAGTCTCGAGTCCACGGTGTAGAGACTCTGGAGTAATTATGCAAGTACTTGTTAGAGAACAAGGTACTGAGCATGACCAAAGAATGTAGTGACATGGATGTCTATCCACTTGTCAGTGACTACTTATGCTGCAGTTGTATGACTGGTCCTTTGACCTGCGATGCTTCAGCTATTCACTGTGAGGTTGCTGTAGTTTGACGAGCATGTGAACTTGGGCCCTAGCCATTCGGGTCCTCGTGGTGCGGATTGGCTGCAGTAGTTTAATTTTGGAATAGAGTTGCATCTAGATGGGATCTATCAATCTTGATAGTTTAGGAGTGATCCTATGTGATTTATGAGATTGAGTTTGATAAATTTCTGATCAGGTATTTTGAAAAAAGAGTTTTTCATTACTCGAACTGGAAGTCGAATAAATTATACATATGACGGACGAAAGGGTTTGACGAGTTATCCATAATCTCCGTCCTGTCGGGATCCATGATAGAGGGACTGTATCATACGCTAATTGCACCTAGAGGTTCAGATATTCCATTCTGCTGGGTTGCCATCACATACTGCTAGGTGTCACTAGTGGATTGTGAGACTCGAAGGCATTCATTTGGTGATCAGTGAACCCTAAGAGTAGAACTGAAATTGTTTCAGTCCACTGAAAGGAGTTTCAGTGATATTGAGATGGAGATCTCAATATGTCTCACTACTAGTCAGAATAGAACCTACGGCAAGGTCCGCCATACCGGTCCGGCTCGGCGTACCGGTGGCCGGCCGGACCGGTACGGTACCGGCCGGGCTCCACGAGCCAGACTTTTTTTTTTTAATGTTGTCTGTTGGATCTTAAATTAAGTGAAAATTAATGTTTTTTTATTACTTTTTTCATGATTTTTGATATTTTCATATTTAAATTTAGGGTTGAAATTTGAAACATATATGATGCATGATTGCATGTTATGTTTTCCTCCCGTTCCAAATGATAAAATCATACACATAAAATATCTTCAAATTAAGATACAATCATTTACATACATTTAAAGTACTCTAGGATATCCAAAATCGGGACGAGTGCCGATGGCTCTCGTAGATATCTGGATCATAAGTATAATCAGGAGGAGGCAAATCAACCCAATCAGAAGGAACGCGCGCCAGGTTATAAGAACTGTCGGATCTCTCGCTCACGCTCTGGCTCTGAGAGGTGTCCTCTGATTATGTAGGGGCCCATCCAAATATGGCGGAAGCAAAATCCAATGCACCATATCCGTATTCGTCAGGCTGAGGCTGTGGATAATAGAATCCGTATCCGTATGTTGTCGGATCTGCAGTCGTATCCTGTCTTCCTGAACGACCTCGAGGAGCCCGTCTTCTATATCCAATAATATCCTCACGATCTCTATCAGGTGGTCGACCGTGGTCCGTATCCTGTGTAGCACCCATAAATTGGGACTCACCGGTGAAATAAAGACTACCCTCCGGCTGTGTCTCATGAGTACCATACTGTCCTCCGCTCCCTCTATGGCTAGAAGATCCATCACCACCAGAACCTTCATCGCTGCTAGTCCAAGTCTCTTCCTCGACACTCTCCATTGGGATTCTTTGTTTTCCTTTCCTGGCCCTCTCTGTCTGGCTCCCCTGTGCCTGCAGCTGATCAGCTCTGGGAGTGCGTGGAATATTGCGCTCAGCCCATTGCTCTGGATCGACCCCAGCTTCGGTGGCTATGAAGGTAGCTGGTCGTGGAGGCGATCCTGGCTCGTCAAGCTCGGGCTCCTGCTGCTGGCCTACAAGCCAGCCGAGTAGTGGATCATCGTCATCAGCGGTGAAGGACCCGTAAATCGGATCTGTATACTTGAGCTCCACTTCCTCCTGGATGCACTTTAGCCTCAACCGCAAATTGTAATGCACATAAACAAGGTCGTTGAGGCGCTTTTGCGTCAAACTGTTTCTTTGTTTGCTGTGGATAAGGGCGAAGGTGGACCAATTGCGCTCACATCCACTAGAGGAGACGTTTGGGAGAGGATCCGGATAGCTATCCGCTTTAGATTTCTCGCGGATCCGCCAAAATGCACCCACCATTCAGCTGCAAAAATATTTATGAAAATTACATATATGATAGTTCCATAATAGTAACTAAGTAACACCAGGTGAATGTTTTGCTGATGTGTCACGTACCTGGATTCATATTGTGTTTGCTGACGACAGCCGCTCGTTGGCCAAAACTGTAGCTGCCCTCTCTAAATAATTTGCTCTGTGAAAAATAAGCATAAGAAAACTATGTTAATAATTGAAGATGCTGATATACTTACACATGCTAGTAATTACTAAATCATAATTACCTCTTCAAGACATAGGGCCGCTTTTTCTGGATCTGCCTCCATCTTGTAAATCACATTACGCAAAGCATCCAGAAGTGTTTCATCCATACCAATTCCATCTATGCTGTACTGAAACCGGGGGTTTAGGTAGTATGCTGCACATATACGAGACTATCTTAGCATAATTATATAATTATATCCATCACTATAATTGTCACTATAATTATATCTTAGTTTACCTGCTAGATGTAATTCCGTACCCATTTGCGCTCCCCACCGTTGCTCAATGATGTTGATGTATGACCGGCCATGTGCTGGATCTGCCTCCATAATCTGATCCTTTGTCTTGACCATCATGTGATACAAAAACCCCATCTGGGGGTAGATCTCGCTATCTACGGCCCGCAGCACTTCATATAATGGTTTGATAGCCTTGACTATTGTAGTAGCCCACTGCCAGAATGGCTGTCTCGTCACCAAGTCTTCTATCTTGCTCCCTTCAGTGCCGGCATAAGAATATCTACTATCATACCACTCGGGACTGGCAAACATCTGACGTAGGGCTCCTCTCTTCTCGAGTATGCTATCAAGTGCGATGAAGTTGGTAGCAAACCGTGTGACTCCTGGTCTCAGAATCTCTCCCCCTGCATACTTTCTCATCAATGAAAGAACCCAGTTATGGTTATAAATATACCTCGTAATGCGTTGGGCTGTCTCCACCGTTTGTTGCACCCTACGGATCTTTCCAATGTCCATCAACATAAGATCGATACAATGTGCAGCACATGGGGTCCAGAAAATATGTGGCCGCCGCTCCATCAAGACCTGCCCGACAGCCTTATATTGCGGCCCATTATCAGTGACGACCTGCACGACATTCTCCTCTCCTACCAGATCAATCACATCCTCCATAAGTTTCAGCATGTACGAGGTGTTGTGCACATAAGCCGAAGCATCAATCGACTTGTGGAAGAAGGTCTTAGCATCACAGTATGTCAGGAAGTTGATGATGCTCCGCCTGGTCGGACCGGTCCAACCATCGCACATGATGGTTAGTCCATATATGGGCCACTTGCTCTTGTAGGAGTCAATCCAATTCTCCAGCTCCTCCTTATTGTTGTCAAGAAGCTCACCGTATATATCCTTCGGGCCTGGAGGAGCTACACCGGGACCGGCAGCTTGTATGGCGGCAATGGCAGACCTGTAGTATGTATTGTCTGCCACATTCGCTGGGATGTGGCTGAAGTGAAACCAGGATCCAATAGCTCGCCACATAGTTTTCTTCTTATCCTTCATCCACATTGTGTCTACCCTCTGCTGCCTTGAATCTCTACTGGGGAGAGCATGCGGATCTACATCATGAATTGTCGCTCCTTCTGGAACTCCTCTAGATGACTTCTTTCGGCTACCAAAACCACCCAGCATAGATGCAATCCGGCCACGTTCTTTGCCGACGCCCTCCCTTACTGAAGTTGTCCTCAAGAACTCTAGATCTTGTCTAGTGCTTCGAGAACCGCCGCCCGACTTGTATGCAGAGGGCCCAAATCGAGCCCTATGCCTGGCCACCTCCTCCTGCTGCCACTGATCATCCAGGCTTGCATGCATGGCCGCCTGAATATTTGCCTCCTCCTCATCTAGATCCTCGACCTCCTCTGGCTCCCTAGAGTGATAAGAAGGTGGCTCTGCCGCTTGGCGATCGACCTCCGCCCTCTTCTTGGAAGCCATCTCCTTCGCTTCTTTGGCCTCAGCAAGATTCTGCCTCATCTGCACACGAATCTCGTTAGGACAATTTCGGCACGTAGCAACCTCACCGGAATTTCCGGCTAAGTGTTGCTTCAACCTGGTTACCCCTCCTCCCTTGAAAACCTTGTCGCAAAACTTGCATTGAAACTGGTGTCGTTGCCCCTCACTTCCAAGTCTTCGCCCATAAGACCAGCCAATATCACGCTTTGCAGGGTTCGTTTTTCTTGATGGCTCCATTTCTATCATAAAAGGACAACTTATCAAAAAATTAAGCTAATAAAGTAAATTTTTGCATTATCTTATTATTTAAGTAATTTATAAACTATTTTTTTTAAGTAAATTATTAACAAAATTAATGAAATAATATAGGATAAAAAAACCGCACCTTAAATAGTCTCCGCTGGATTTTTTGGGCAGGACCTCCTCCTCGCTATCTCTCAAATCTTTCCGTCTCCGCACCTTAAATAGAACCTCTCAACCTCAAATTGTTTGGGAAAGAAGTGAGTCTCGTTCGGTTTTTATAACCGAACGAGAGGCTTAAGATCGTGCTGTTAATCCCAGATTAACAGAAAATCCCAGCTTAAGATCGTTGATTCGGTACGGAAAGAAGTGGCCGGCCGGCCACTTTCTTGTTTTTTAATGGGAAGGAGTGGCCGGAGGCCACTCCCTTTCCCATTAAAAAAGAAAAAAAGCTGTGGCCTGTCGGCCACAGCAATTTTTTTTTTTTTGAAAGAAGTGGCCCGTTGGCCACTTCCTTCTTAAAACCACGCGCGGCGCGTGGTTTTTGAAACCACGCGGTGGTTTTAGGAACCACAGCGCCTCGCTGTGGTTCCCAAAAAAACAAAAAAAAACTTTTTTTTTTGAAAGAAGTGGCCCGTGGGCCACTTCTCCCTTAAAACCACGCGCGGCGCGTGGTTTTTGAAACCACAGCGCGAAGCGCTGTGGTTTCTTAAAAAAAAAAAACACCCGTACCGGTGCGAACCGGCCGGTTCGCACCGGTACGAGGCCCGTACCGGCCGGTACGGGGTCCGTACCGGGGTCTGTCTCCGGTACCGGTCAAGCACCGGACCGGTTTGTACCGGCCCGTACCGGCCGGGACGGACTGGTACGGCTTTCCTTGACCTACGGGGTCACACACATAGAGGATTTAATTAGTCAGACTATCATAATTGTGATTTGGAATAGATTAGGAGTGGTCCTATATGATTTATGAGACTGAGTTCGATAAATTCCTGATCAGGTATTTTGGAAAAAGAGTTTTTCAAAACTCGAACTGGAAATCGAATAAATTATACATATGACGGACGAAAGGGTTTGACGAGTTATCCATAATCTCCGTCCTGTCGGGATCCATGATAGAGGGACTGTATCATACGCTAATTGCACCTAGAGGTTCAGATATTCCATTCTGCTGGGTTGCCACCACATACTGCTAGGTGTCACTAGTGGATTGTGAGACTCGAAGGCATTCATTTGGTGATCAGTGAACCCTAAGAGTAGAACTGAAATTGTTTCAGTCCACTGAAAGGAGTTTCAGTGATATTGAGATGGAGATCTCAATATGTCTCACTACTAGTCAGAATAGAACCTACGGGGTCACACATATAGAGGATTTAATTAGTTAGACTATCATAATTTGAGCAAAAGACATGGAATTTGAATTAATGATATGTTAGTTCGGTACTCATATAGATGACCGACTTGTAGGTGTCCTCAAAGGGCTCATCGACTGGGACTTTCTGAATGATTTTTTATCCTCGGGAAGCACACCATGGCTCGAGTTAATTCCTTGGCCACCTGGGTGTTGTTCAAGCTCAAGTTGGTAGTCTTGATCAACCACCTTGGGAATGTATATCTTCGGCTCGGGTGCAGGGGAAGCTGGAATAGGTGACATGGGCTGAGGAGAGGTGGTGATGGGCGGCAACGACTGAGAAGTGGTGTCTGGCGGAGGCAGGACCGGATTGGTGAAGTAATTTCCTCCAGCCTGGAGGAGGCAGGAGCACATTGGCGAAATAATTTTCTTTTTAGGCTGGATCTCAGCCCGGGGAGCATCTTTTGAGCTTGGCCCTCTGATAGGGCTGAGGTGACTCTAGTCGGAGGCTTTGGAGGAGCCAAAGTCGGAATTGTTTGAGCCTCTTTACTGGGGGCTTGCCTCCAATGGCCGCTCTTTTCCAGACAACCTTCCTTTATAGCACAAGGCCTTCATTCCTGCAATACTGAGAAGAAAGTGATCAATAACTATCACCATTAATGCATGAAATCGAGAGAAGGCAGATTTTCACTTTGGGGGTTAGCCGAGCTCAGGTCGATGTTAATCAGAGTCTGCTCGGCCAGTAGCTCCTGCACAGGGGGCACCTTGGATCCGAGCAGAAGATTGAGCGACTTCTGGTCTTCCTCTAACAGCTTTGAAGCTCGGTTCAATGGCCTTCGACTTTGTTAGAAGTATGCTCTAGAAGTCAATGTGGCTGACGCATATTTATAATCTGGGGCATGAATTTGTAATTTGACTCTTATTAATAAATAAGATTGGGCAATTTATTTTTCATTCATGTTTGTATGTGTCCATGAATCGTCCAAGAAATTAATAGACGATGACACATATTCTCAAGGAGTTGAGAATTTAAGTCATGTGTCATTAGGGATTAATTTCTTAATGTTCCTGATCGATGGATCCATCACGAGGGATGGTGATCGATCCGCTGAGATTAGTGCACACATCACTTAGTCAGATGGACGAGTCTCGAGTCCACGGTGTAAAGATACTGGAGTGATTATGCAAGTACTTGTTAGAGAACAAGGTACTGAGAGTGACCAAAGAAAGTAGTGACATGGATGTCTATCCACTTGTCAGTGACTACTTATGCTGCAGTTGTATGACTGGTCCTTTGACCAGTGATGCTTCAGCTATTCACTGTGAGTTTGCTGTAGTTTGATGAGCATGTGAACTTGGGCCCTAGCCATTCGGGTCCTCGTGGTGCGGATTGGCTGTAGTAGGTTCATTTTGGAATAGGGTTGCATCTAGATGGGATCTATCAATCTTGATAGATTAGAAGTGATCCTATGTGATTTATGAGACTGAATTCGATAAATTTCTGATCAGATATTTTGGAAAAAGAGTTTTTCATAACTTGAACTGGAAGTCGAATAAATTATACATATGACAGACGAAAGGGTTTGACGAGTTATCCATAATCTCCATCCTATCGGGATCAATGATAGAGGGACTGTATCATATGCTAATTGCACCTAGAGGTTCAGATATTCCATTCTGCTGGGTTGCCACCACATACTGCTATGTGTCACTAGTGGATTGTGAGACTCGAAGGCATTCATTTGGTGATCAGTGAACCCTAAGAGTAGAACTGAAATTGTTTCAGTCCACTGAAAGGAGTTTCAGTGATATTGAGATGGAGATCTCAATATGTCTCACTACCAGTCAGAATAGAACCTACGGGATCACACACATAGAGAATTTAATTAGTCAGACTATCATAATTGTGATTTGGAATCACAATAGAGGTCAATCATCAATATGATTGGTGATTGAATTAACCCACTAAGTGTTAGTGAGTTAATGGAAGAAAAATTAAGTGGAATTGATTGCAATTGGATTGCAATTGGGCTGTTTAAATGAGCCAAATTAAATTGGATTCAACCCAAATTGATTTGGGTTCATGATTGGGTCAGTTGGATTAAACCAGGATTTGTGCGGATTTTAAAGTCCACATGTCGTTGTAGGATGAATGTGACTTAAGTCGTGTTCACATTATGCGAACTTTAAAGTCCACATGGCATCGTTGGATGCATGCTCTAATTCTCATAATGTGATTAGGAGTTAGCCTAGGTCCTATAATGTGATTAGGAATTGGGCTTGTAATTGGAATTGATCAAGGCCTAATTGGATTAGGACTTGATCATGGCGCCATAGGGATTAAACCTAATTAGATTAGGCTCTAATCAATTGATTAAGTGGATACATGTCATGCATTTATTTGATGGCGCCATGAGCACAAGGATTGGACACTTGGCAATAATCCAAGGGTGGGTTATTATCCCATACTTCTAATAAGATTAGGAGAAGCTCTAAACCCAATCTATAAAAGGGTAGCAAAGGAGGCATCATAAAGTAATTCTCTCCTCTTCTCTCCATGCCTTCCTTTCTCTTTTCTTCTCCCTTCCCACGGCAGCAAGAGGCTTCTCCTCTTCCTCCCACGACAGCAAGGGTTAATCCTCTTCCTTCTCCAAAGTGTTGAAAGAAAGAAGAAAAAGCAAGGGAAGAGAAGAGATCAACTCGCCAAGGAAGAAGGGTTCTTCCTTCACGCCTCAAGCCCTCCCTTCTTCCTTCCTTCTCCATGGCAGCAAGGGGACCTCGTCTTCCTCTTCATCCACCGGAGCAAGGCAAGGAAGATCCACGCTTAAAGCTTCATCCCTCATCTTCCTCCATTGCGAGCAAGGTTGAAGAAGAAAGGGTTCTTCTTTAAAGAGGTATGTTGCTGATTTTTCTTCCAATATCATGATAGTCATGTGAGGTCTTTGCAAGGAGCTAGCACTTCGGTAAGACCCTATCTCAGATGATTAGATACTTGTGTGGATATCTGTAGAGGTCGGACACATGTGCGGCTTAACCAGGAACCTAGAAAGATCATCAGGCTGCGGTGTTCTACACCTGCAGAATTTTTGAAGATGAGATCTTCAAATTTATAACCTCTGATTTTTGTTCAGTTTTATAAATCTTAATCAACCCTCCTCAGATCGTAATCTCCCCTCCCTAATGAGTTCAAAGATCTTCTGGATTTGGATCCAGAAATTTTTTTGAATTTTACGATCCAAGACACGTTCATCCGATGAACGACGTCCCATGCGAATTCCGCTGCGAATGTCACATCGCACGGGGTGTATCTCAGCAGATGTAAACCCCAGAAGGTGTTGAAGGCCCAACCTTGCTCAGAGGTAATAAAAAAAAACTTTCTTTCCACCTGTGAATGGAGAAAGACGTACCTCGAATCAACTGGCGGCCTTTTCAAGGTGAAAATTATCATTAGTTTCTTTTCTGAGGATGCTTTTGCAAATTAAAGCATCTTTAGAAAAGTTTGATAGTGGGCCAAACTTCGAGAAGACGACAAATGGAAAGAAATCCCACTATAATCTGCCAGGAGTTGGGGACCAAGTGGGTTGGGACTAATGAATAGCAAATTAGGAGATGGTTGATGAAAGGGTGAAGAGGAAGCCTCAACCTGACTTTGAGACTCTTTTCGTATAAACCGAGCTGTCAGTGGAAGTGTTGGTTACCTGGCTATCAGGGCCAGACAATTCCAAAGAAAATTCAGGAGGAATATAGCATAAAACCCTAATTTAGTCTAGGTCCTCCTAGACCAAGACTAGTTCCTTATCCTCGGGTCTAAAGAAAACTTCAAACCCTCCCTTTGAGCTATCGGAAGGCGAACGAGGAGGAGCCTAAAGAGAGGGAGGATCGGTCGACTAGCTCATGAAGAGATCAATCATTTTTGAGCGTATCTAATCTAAGAAGATCGAAAAAAGAAGGAAAAAAGAAGAAGACAAGGAAGCAGAACAAGGAGAAAGAACAAGAAGAGGAATAGGAAGAAGGAATGCCTACTCTAATAGACTAGGAGGAATTGAAGGGAGAAATCCCCGAGTTGTTGGCCAGATCGGCAAGATGACGATCATCGGAAGCAGAGTGCATGGAAATCTTCTCGTAGCGCTTGTTGGAGAAGATTAAGGTGCAGACGCAACGGGGAAGAGCTCTCAACCGCCTCAGACTCAAATGAGAGGAGAAGGGGTAAACCCTTTATATAAAGGGATGGACGACCTAGATCAAAGCGACTATTCAACTACCTGAATTGATCGCAGCCACATGTTAGCTTGGTATTCACCATCTAATGGTTATCCAATTGCCACTTCAAATCCTCTTGAAGAGTCTAATTGTCATCTAGGGAATCCCGCCAAAATGATGATGCTTTGAGGATGTCAATAGATGCTGCCAAACATTTAGTGCTACCTCCCAAACCTTCCGAGAAGTTCCAGAAATGACAAGGGTGTAATCTTGGCTAAGCTTAATGAGTTAGCTCGGTGAAGTTGGCGCAACTACTTCCTTCATCCGAGTTGAGAAATAGCTTGGACTCAGATGTGGGGGGCAATTGATATGGCATGTATTCATTAACTTGACCTTGGCAATTGATCAAAGCGATGATCTCGACATCAACCAAGCTGCTAGTCTTAGCAGCCAACCGAGCTAGCAGCCACGATGGTCAACCAAATTATTAACTTTGGTATTGGCTGAGGTGTTGACTTGAACTAGCAAGCCAGTTAGAGTGGGCTGACCGACCAACGGTAATAAGCCACGTGTCTCCAATTCAAGTATATTTAAAGCAATTAACAACCATTAAAGGAACAATCACAATCCCGTAATTGAGGGGCGGTTACATCTTATCTCGAGCAAATAAGCCATTACTGTATGATCAATGAGATTAAGATTCCCCATGTGCACAACATGGGGACTGTTACCAAGTAGTTAAGACCCACTTCTGCCTTACTCAGTAACAGACATCAACCTCTTTCTATATAAGGGGTTATATGGGGACCTCTAGGTATGTTTTCGTAAGCTCTCGCACTCTCTCACAATCTGCAACTCTCTCAAAATTTTTCTATTCCTCCAGAATCCGGCTGACTTAAACATTGGAGGGTCCCCTGCCGGACAAACTCTGGCAAGTGGACTTCCCTTTCTAGTTTTAGGTTGGATAGTTCATGCTAGGCGAGCTTTTTCATCCAAGTTCAAGTTCAATCATTGTCCTAGCCTCTAATTGTTCAGCTCGGAGCTCTATCTACCGACCTCACTGCTTCATTTTGGATTTTGTCTGACCTCAGCGGTTCAGTTTGGATTCTTGGTAGGTTTCTGAATTAAATGCAATTAGTGACACTATATGCATGTACCATAATGTAGCATTTTGTCGTCAAACTTTATTTTTCTGGTTTCTTTGCCTGTTTTATGATGAGAAAATTGTTTTTGGTCAGAGAATCTCCAACTCTGTGCATTTAGATCCTAGGTTTTCATCTTGTGTGTTCATCCAATTGAAATCCCATGTTTTTTGACTTCAAGTCTCCTTTCTGCCTCCAAGCATGGACAAAAGAGGGGTGTTGCAAATATCGAAAACATGAAATTTTGACACTTTGACTTCAGCAGAATGAAATTCTGAATATCTTAAAATTCTGAAATTTTGACACTTTGACTCAGATGTGGGGGGCAATTGATATGGCATGTATTCATCAACTTGACTTTGGCAATTGACCGAAGTGATGATCTCGACATCAACGAAGCTGCTAGTCTTAGCAGCCAACCGAGCTAGCAGCCACGACAGTCAACCAAATTATTATCTTCGGTATTGGCTGAGGTGCTGACTTGAACCAGCAAGCCAATTAGAGTGGGCTGACCGACCAACGGCAATAAGCCACGTGTCTCCAATTCAAGTATATTTAAAGCAATTAATAACCATTAAAGGAACAATCACAATCCCGCAATTGAGGGGTGGTTACATCTTATCCCGAGCAAATAAGCCATTACTGTACGATCAATGAGATTAAGATTCCCCATGTGCACAACATGGGACTATTATCAAGTAGTTAAGGCCCACTTCTGCCTTACTCGGTAACAGACATCAACCTCTTTCTATATAAGGGGTTATATGGGGACCTCTAGGTACGCTTTCGTAAGCTCTCGCACTCTCCCATAGTCTGCAACTCTCTCAAATTTCTTCTATTCCTCCAGAATCCGGCTGACTTAAACATTGGAGGGTCCCCCGCTGGACAAACTCTGGCAAGTGGACTTCCCTTTCTAGTTTTAGGTTGGATAGTTCATGCTAGGTGAGCTTTTTCATCCAAGTTCAAGTTCAATCATTGTCCTAGCCTCTAATTGTTCAGCTTGGAGCTCTATCTACCGACCTCACTGCTTCACTAAGGATTTTGTCTGACCTCAGCGGTTCAATTTGGATTCTTGGTAGGTTTCTAAATTAAGTGCAATTAGTGACACTATATGCATGTACCATAATGTAGCCTTTTGTTGTCAAACTTTATTTTGCTGGTTTCTTTGCCTGTTTTATGATGAGAAAATTGTTTCTTGGTCCGAGAAGCTACCAACTCCGTGCATTTAGATCCTAGGTTTTCATCTTGTGTGTTCATCCAATTGAAATCCCATGTTTTTTTGACTTCAAGTCTCCTTTTTGCCTCCAAGCATGGACGGAAGAGGGGTGTTGCAAATATCGGAAACATGAAATTTTGACACTTTGACTTCAGCAGAATGAAATTCTGAATATCTCAAAAAAAAAGAGGGGCTAGTGTCAATCTGCTATCCCAGTTTCTAAAGATTTTTTTTATTAAAAAAATAAATTCTCTGAAGTTCTCTTGACAACATAGTTCAATGCATCTAAAATAAAATGACATGCATTCTGGCAAGATTTCTAATAATTTTGTTTTATGCTTGTCCAAAACCATAAGAAATCATTCTTTTTTAAAGACATTGCACTCATTTATAGTTCATAAATATTACATCTTATTGCTCTCAGTAATTAAACAATTCCCTGTCAGTTGCTTTTCATACAATCTTTGTTTATATTTTCAATAATGTTGCAATTCTTGTGCCTCCAACTGGTGTTAGGATCATGCAGGGCACATATTTGGTGTTGATTCTACTCCAATGATACAAAAGTTGGAACAATATAATAGTATCTTGGAGGTAAATTTTCTTGAAATTCAACTATTTAAATATTAATTGCAGTAAAAGCACTCTTGCCTAGCTTCTTTTTCTTGCTTTGACTTAGAAGCAAATTATGTTGCCACTAGGGAAGAATAGTATTTCTCGAATGTACTTAGATTATGGAAGTTATTCTAGTGTGTAACTATCCTTATGCACTTCATAACGCTTTGGTCTCAGCTTTTGAATATTTAACTGCCATTTTGCAGAAAGTTGTTGATGTGCTGAAGAGCCAGTCTGGACCTGGTGGTCCTCATGAGAACACTTTTCTTGTTGTGATGGGGGATCATGGCCAAACCTTAAATGGTGATCATGGTGGAGGCACTCCTGAGGAGGTTTATCCATCTTTTCATTTTTTTCAAAAATATTAATTCATGCTCATATTTTACCTTCTTGCTGATTATTACCATATCCTGTGCAGGTCGAAACATCGCTATTTGCGATGAGTTTGAGAAGCCCTCCAGCTTCTATTTTGTCCATTCTTGATTTGAATTCCTGCAAACTTGATTTGGTATTTTTATGACCTGTGTGAAGTGTATTCATGTAACTGATTGAACTGTTTTATATTCAGATTGCATACCTTGTTGTAAATGGAATCTTCAGACCAAATTCTTAAGCAATGCCTATTTGAACTCATATTTTTCAGATCATTTGGCTATGCTGATTTTTACCAGTGCCCCTTGGTGTATAAAAAAAATAATATTGCACTTTGGCATGAGAAAGAAATTTATACAAAATATAGATAGATAAATGCATAATTGCATACTTGTAGATAAGCGGATAACACATAGCTACTCAGCAGTTCTTGTGACTCTGATTTGCTAAAAAAATAGTTTTCTATATCATGCAATGGAAAATAACCTATCTTATCACATGGTCTTTATATAGTTTTAAAATATTATTAAAATTTTGATGGGCATTGCCTGTACGTATTAATTTTTTGAAGATTAAAACAATATATCCACATTGCTTATAGTGGTAAAATAGAAACATTTGCATTTAAATAATAAAAGTGCATCTTGCTTCTCTAAATTCTCATGAAAAGCAGAGGAAAAATAAATAAATAAAGAGCTACAAATGATTTTCAATTTTGCCTGCGGATTGGTTTGTTCCTCCAACATAGGTGGCATTTTAAATGCCCACCTAAACACTTCCATGGGAATTATCAGCTAATGGGATATATAGCCTGTTTTACTGTTGTAATTTTTGTTACCAACTGGCCCTGTATTGTTCGTATCACTATCATATCATCTTTGAATTCTTGGACATCTGATGTTTACCTGCACCCACAAATTTTGGACCTAGTCAAACAACTGATGTGTGTTCATTGAACTAATTGAAGCAATCACTTAAATAATGAAACAAAACAACCTTTAATAATCGAAGTGCAGCTATTGACTCTTCTGCACTTTATCTAATTTTATTCCTCTTGCTGCTCAAATTTTTTCCTTGTTTTATTATATCTGAGAAAAATATTATGCGGTCGGCATCAGTAAGCTTTGACATAAACTACTTATATGTTTTTGTTTGTTAATGTTTCAAATTCTTAGGATGGAGAAAAGATATGCATTGGCACCATCCAACAGGTCAGATGCAATCATATGTTCTCTAGACTGTTGATTTATCAATACCATCTATCCTCTTCTAACTCATTTTAGTTCATGGTTTATTTTTTTGTTGTCATTTGTTTGTTGCAGCTTGATTTTGCAGCAACCATGGCAGCACTTCTTGGTATTCCTACTCCTTTTGGAAGGTGCATAATAAATATGGGAATTTATGCCAGAGCTATAATACTATATCAAAATTTTTGTTTACCTGGAAATTTATCTATAGATGTATAATATTTTGTTAAATATTGAATAGTCTTACCTCCAGTGAGGTGCTCTTATATGAGCACTTATTTCCTAGGCTTTAGGGCTTTATAATGCTAAATTTTTCTTATTTCTCATGCTTATGTTTGTGCTTGTGGGAACTGTTTACTTTATAACAAGTCTTTACCTCCCAAATTTGCAATTGCATTTTCTTGGTGCCATTGACCTATCCATTTTGTTGATTTCCTCTTTTGTTGACAATAAGCAATCTGTTACTTGACATACAAATACAAAGACTGAAATGCTGTGTGCTGAACCACGCGACTGCTGGGCATGAACTGGCATGGCTTGGTAGTATGCCGTATTATGCCATGCCGTGTTGGTTATGCTCCAAAGCTTATAGCAAACCATGAACAGGGGTAAATGTGGGTCCCTGTCAGTTTGTGTCAATGGACACTGGCACAGATGAATACACATAATATATAGGTACTTATCACCTATATCATGCCCCTACTTGTTTGGTGCAATCCATGATGTATGGTATATACTGGTACTTACTGCACCTAAATATTTAATAATACTTACACCTATAAGGTAGTCGACCAACAGTGTATATTGGCATTTCCTTCCAAGGAACTATCGACAACTGGACCTATACTGCTGTCAGAGTTTGCAACATAAATATATGACTTTCACGTAAGTTATATCTTCTGGATGCAATATGTATGTTCCCTATGTGGACTGATAATATAAATTGACAACCTACTCGAAGTCTTCTTTATTTGGACCATAATAGCTCACCATGAAAAGAATTCATACCATGTATGTACTCATATACCAAATCATCTAGTAGGAACCTTCTGATTTTTAATGTACTTGAATGATGTAATGTTTTCATCTTCACCAAATGC
Organism: Phoenix dactylifera; assembly: GCF_009389715.1. Lineage (NCBI taxonomy): Eukaryota > Viridiplantae > Streptophyta > Magnoliopsida > Arecales > Arecaceae > Phoenix > Phoenix dactylifera. The sequence goes on from NW_024068180.1 coordinate 77,016, forward strand.
CTACAAATTTATTTGCAAAGAATATCCCACAAACCACAAATAAGAGTCTGTAAAATGAGAAACCTCTAATTTCTCATAAAAAATAGAGAATTTCTTCCATCCTCCCTGTTTGTATTATAAGCGTGTGAATCCTTCAAACAGACAAACATAGACACGTGCACATATTCACACACACACCCACACAACAAACTCCTTGACATGTCTTCACAAATTATGTTCTATATGTTGGTTATTTTTTTTGTAACCTGCTCCAAAATTTCCGTAGTAAACATATATGAATTTTGCTGTCTCATTGAAACATTTTTGTTATTCTGTTTCTAGCATCGGGCATGTAAATCCTGAATTATATGCTTTAAGTGCTTCTACATGGGATGGGCAAAAGATGGGTACTAATAATTGCAAATCTTGGTCAAATTTGGAAGCTTGGATGCAAAATTATGCCAACACTCTCTGCATAAATTGCTGGCAGGTAATGTTTATGCCCACTTGTTTATGCTAGGATAACATCATTCTCAGTGTAAATGGGAGGAACAGGGCTACGTAATTGAATGAAAATATTTATGATTTGATCTTTTATTCTTTTCTACTTAGGAAAATATATTTCAATAGCAAGAAAGTAAGCCTCCCAGTGGCCTTTCATGTGGTCGATTGTACAGTGCATATCAATTTCCTGCTTGGGAAAGATGTTCAAATAAGTATATTATGTACTTCATTGTCTCTCCATCATTGTCACCTATAGGGAGTGTTTTGATCTTTCAATATCTACTCCAGTACGTAACAAAGCCCTAGCTGTGGACAAGGCAAAATTCTAGCAACATTAAGAGGAGTGCTATGTAACAGTTCTCTCAAGGCTTTTTGGTTGAAGGAATTTCTTGTAAGATATCATTTCTATGCAAGGATCAAGGGATCCATTAAACATAGAAAGCATGTCAGAATTACTTGATAATTTTTCAGAAGTTGGGGTTTGGGTGCGTTAGACAACTGATTGGTGGAAAAGTAGCCACCAAGGTGTACCTGACCTTTATTTTATTTTTATTTATTGCTATGCTTTTTGTTACATTCTGAAACTGAGGAACCAGAGCGGAGAGAGAGAGAGGGAGCGAGCGGAGAGAGAGAGAGAAGCTGCTTCAAGGATCGTGCGGTGAAGGGGCATTCTGTCGAGCACTGGGTGGGCGGACCGATGGGAGATCCCGGGCTTGGCAAGCCGATGGGTGTCGATCGGCTCCAGCGGCCGGCTCCGATGCAAGGGATTGCAGTGTCGGCTCCGGCGTGGTCTGCGGTGGCTCAGGGGAGACCAGTGCAGCCGGAAATATCCTATTTCCGGCCTAGTGTGGAGTTGGTGGACCTGGAACGACGGTTCCCTCGGGTGGTAGTGGTTCCATCGGAGCGACTGGAGCAGGCCCGGACGGAGTGGGAGGGAAGGGCCGTCATCGTGAGGAGTCTGGGGCGATGCGTCCAGGCGGAGCTGGTTGCGCGAGATCTTCAAACCCGGAGCAAGTTAAAGGCTCCGATCGAAGCTTTCTCCATGGCAAACGGGCTCATGACCCTCCGGTTCGGATCGGAGGATGATCGGGAGGTTGCGATGGGGACTGGCCCGTGGTTGGTGGCGGGCCAGCTTATGGCAATGGAGAAGTGGTTGCCCGATTTCAACTCGGGCACCCACATTGTCAGCCGGACGGTGGTCTGGGTCCGGCTGCCGGAGCTACCTGTGGAATACTGGGACAAGACAACTATTATGTCGATACTGGCGGAGGCAGGGCGACCACTGGATCTCGACGCCTCTACTAGTGAACGCCGGCGCATCGGCTATGTCACGCCCCGGACCCGGATCCGTGACACGGCCGTGCTATTGCCGACTATCGCCTACAGTAGCACGCAGCCTCATACAGGGGTAACAGGTAGCCAAAAGGATTCAAACTTATATATATATTAAAAGTTTTGCAGTACAACCTTCAAGTTTGAAACCAAAAATACAGAACTTCTATGCTATTCAAATGTACAAAAGTATATAAGCTTCTCCAAAAATACGAAGCTCTGTAACAAAATAAAAAACATATCTGGTGGCGATCACTGATGAGGATCTGAAAGAAAACGAAGCATAAACAGATGTGAGCTACACGGCTCAGTAAGTAATCCTGCATAATCCTACCGGATCAACCAGTAGGCTAAACATGTAAATCAGGGTTTGAGAAGCTGACATGCATGTTTATCTAATAATCATCATGGTATAATATGTATGCAATTTAAACAAGGTAGTAGTGCAAATCACAAAATTTTCATAATATATGCATATAAAACCGTGCCCCCGGCATGCCGTGGTCCATTCTCTCGGATGCTACTGCGAAGTCAGACTCGACCACTGGCGGGGCAGGCTCAGTTACTATTCAGCCACTGGCGGGGCAGGCTCAGTTACTATTCAGCCACTGGCGGGGCAGGCTCAGTTACTATTCAGCCACTGGCGGGGCAGGCTCAGTTACTATTCAGCCAATGGCAGCTCAGTCATTCTCAGTAGCATCTTTGAGCCCATTATAGTGCCTCTGGGCTAGCTAAGACTTTATAAACTTACATGCATGATTAAAATATCAGTATCATCATGTTGCATACATAGCCATAGCTTCTGGGATCATGCAAGTTACTTATGCATTGTAACATATCATGCATGAAACATATATACTTAAAATAAATGCTTAGAAAAACATTAATAACATGACATGATCCACAACAGGATTAGGACAGGTTACTTACATTCTTCACTAATCATGCATACAATTCAAATTATATGAAAAACACTGGTTCATCTTATAAAACGTAATACAAGATCTACGATAGGATTAAGACAGATTACTTACCTCAATTCGCTTTCCAAATTTCTCAAGTCCAGGTGACAAATCCTTAATCACCTAAAACAACACCATAGGGATCACATTATTCCCCATTTATTTATTATAAAATTTCTTAGTTCATCATACTATGAACTTACTTGCTTGGATCCCATCCAAGGATCTAGCCCAAGTCCAATTTACCCAATTTAGAGCCTTTGGGGCTTGATTTTTAGACTTAGCCTAGTCTAATTGGGCTTGGGTTAGCCAAATTTGGCTAACCCATTTCATTTTTTTTTTCTTTTCTTTTTTCTTTTTTTTTTCCTTCTTTTCTTCTCCTTTCTTTCTCTTTTCTTTTTCTTCTTTTCTTCTCCTTCCCAAAGCTTCTCCCGACTCCTCTCTTCCTTCCGCCGCGAAGAGAGGAGGGTGAGCTCGAAAGGGGTTGAGCCACGGACAGCCGGCTCCCGCGACCGGCTCTCGCGGCCGTCACCCACGACCGAAGCCCGCGACGCCCTCAACCGCGCTCGCGGCCGACGCTCGACGCCCGCATCCCCGGCCGGCCTGCGGCCGAGGCTCGTGCCGGCGACGCTCGCAGCCGAAGCCGGTGGCCGCCGCACGTGACAATAAACCGATGAGTCCCTGTTCCCTCTCTCTTTTTTTTTTTGTGTGTGTGTGGGAGCCGCGCCGCCACCTCTTCGCCGGCGGAGAGGCGGGGGGGGGGGGCTCGGAGGAGGCTGGTGGCCTCGGGGCCGCGCCGGTCGCCGGTACGGCCAGACCCGGCGATCCCTTGGCTGCCCCTCTGCCCGAGGGCGGCCCTAGCCGGGGTCGGTCATCCGCAGGCCGAGTCCGGTTGGGCTCGGCCCGGGTGGCGTTGGGCTCGGGTTCGGGCCGTTCTCAGGCCGGCCCGCGGCCTGTAGGTCCGGCCTGCAGTCCTCCTCCTGTCTCTCTCTCCCGTGCCGGTCTCCTCACTGTGCCGGTCTCCTCCCCTCTGTTTCATCAGTGAACAGAGGGGAGAATACCCCACAGAGGGGTACCTTCACCCTGTCCTTGCCCAGAGATCTATTTACAGAGCCTTACCTTTTGTGGTCGGTTGAAGCTGTGGGGGATCACCTCGGTTCACAGTCCCTCCTTCCTCCCCTGGGGCTGCAGGGTCCCTTCCGCCTCCAACTCCAAGGCTTGGCTCTCTTGGTTCAGTAGATCCAGAGGGTTAGAGGTTTAGGGAGGGTACATTCCATTCGGGGTTAGCAAGTCTTAGGGGTTTTAGATATAGGGCTTATGACTTGACCCCACAGGAGAGGTGGCGTTCTCTCCTTTCTCACTGCTCCGGGAGCCACCAGCTGCCCCTCCTCCTCAGGCCAGCTCACAGCTCCGTTGCCCGAGGGGGAGGAGGTGGCGGGCTCCTATTTTGCATGCCGGTGGGGGTTTCTCCGTTAGCCATCTGGTGGTCTTGTCTTTTCAGCCCTCTGGCGGGAGATTATGGCCATCTTGGGCCAGCTAACCCCTCCCTGGCCCAATACTATTCAACTGGGCCCTACAGTATTGGGCCCGGTCTGTATTGGGCCCGGACATTACATCCTTCCCCCCTTAAATAAATTTCGTCCTCGAAATTAAGCATACCTTGGTTCTTGAAGAGCTGAGGGTAGCATTGTCGCATCTCTTCCTCCAATTCCCAGGTAGCTTCCCTTTCAGTGTGGTTGGTCCACTGGACTTTAACATAGGGAATGGTGCGCCTTCGGAGGATTTGCTCTTTTCTGTCTATGATGCGCAGGGGAGCCTCCTCATAGGTTAAATCTTCATTTAATTGCAGAGGCTCATGTGGCACCACATGGCTGGGATCCGGAACATACCTCCGTAACAAGGAGATGTGGAAGACGTTGTGTACGCCTGATAGCTCCGGGGGTAGGGCCAATTTGTAGGCAACCTTGCCTATCCTGGCAAGAATCTCGAATGGGCCGATGTAGCGAGGACTTAGCTTGCCGTGTCTTCCGAATCGGGTAATGCCCTTCGATGGAGAAATTTTCAGGAAGACAAAGTTCCCCTCCAAAATTTCCAAAGCCCTTCTTCCTCTGTCAGCCCATCTTTTCTGTCTATCCTGAGCAGCCTGAAGCCTTTGCTTAATCAGTAGTACCTTGTCCCTGGTGTGCTGGACCAATTCGGGGCCTAGCATTTTCCGCTCCCCGACATCATCCCAGTGTAAGGGGGATCGGCATTTTCTCCCATAGAGAGCTTCGTATGGGGCCATCTGGATACTGGAATGGTAACTATTGTTATAAGCAAATTCCACCAGTGGTATATGACTATCCCAATTTCCACCTAGGTCCACAGTGCAAGCCCTCAACATGTCTTCCAGAGTTTGGATTGTCCGCTCTGACTGGCCGTCAGTCTGGGGGTGGTATGCTGTACTGAGCCTCAGTCCGGTACCCATGGCCTTCTGAAAGCTTCCCCAGAATCTGGACACGAATCGGGGGTCACGATCAGAAATGATACTCACTGGTACTCCGTGCAGGCGTACAATCTCGTCGATGTATAATTGGGCCAGCTTGTCTAAGGGAGTACCAATTCTGAATGGTAGAAAGTGGGCCGATTTTGTGAGACGGTCAACTATCACCCATACCGCATCATTCTTCCTTACTGTTCTAGGAAGTCCTGTAACAAAATCCATCGTGATGTGCTCCCACTTCCATTCAGAAATTTCTATTGGTTCTAGCAACCCTGCCGGCCTCTGGTGCTCTGCTTTTACCAGCTGACAGGTCAAACATCGGGCCACAAACTCAGCTATCTCTCTCTTCATCCCCTTCCACCAGTAATGTTCCCGAAGGTCCCGGTACATCTTAGTACTGCCTGGGTGAATAGAGAAACGGGATTGGTGGGCCTCTTCCATGATTTCCCTTCTTAGGTCAACATTTGCCGGTACACACAGTCGGTGGCCAAACCTTAGAGTGCCATCGGGGTGCATTTGGAGCTCGGGTCGCAACCCTTTCTCCACTTCATCCTTGAGCTGGCAGATGTGCTCATCAGACTGCTGGGCAATCTTTATTCTGTCGATCAAGGTTGGTTGTATACTCAAGGCGGCCAGCAAACTTTTCGTAGTTCGGGTAACTACCTCAACCTGCAGTTTATCGAGATCCTTCTGAATCTGTGGTTGAGTGGTGAGTAATGCGGCGGAGCTCATTACTGACTTTCTGCTTAGGGCATCAGCCACCACGTTGGCCTTTCCTGGGTGGTACTTAATACTCAGGTCATAATCCTTCAGGAGTTCCAACCACCTTCTTTGCCTCATATTCAATTCCTTCTGGGTGAATATATACTTTAGGCTCTTGTGGTCGGTGTACACTTCACAGTGTTCGCCATATAAATAATGTCTCCAAAGTTTCAAAGCGAACACTACTGCGGCCAACTCTAGGTCATGTGTCGGGTAGTTCTGTTCATAGGGTTTCAGCTGTCTCGAGGCATAGGCTACCACCTTGCCATCTTGCATCAGCACACAGCCTAGCCCGTTCTTGGAAGCATCACTGTAGATGGTAAATTCTCCAGTTAAGGACGGCAATGTTAAAATTGGGGCAGAAACTAACCTTTGTTTAAGCTCCTGGAAGCTCCTCTCACACTTGCCGTCCCAGATAAACTTGGCCCGTTTCTTAGTCAACTGGGTCAAGGGGGTAGCTATTTTGGAGAACCCTTCCACAAATCGCCGGTAATACCCGGCTAATCCCAAAAAGCTTCTTATTTCCTTGGCGTTGGTAGGACGAGGCCAATCCACCACCGCTTCTATCTTCTTGGGGTCCACTGACACTCCTTCCTTGGAGATTATATGGCCGAGAAACGCCACACTGTCCAGCCAGAACTCACATTTGTTCAGCTTGGCATACAGCCTTTTCTCTCGAAGGATTTAAAGCACCACCCTCAAATGGTCCTCATGTTCCTTCCGGCTCTTTGAGTATATCAAAATGTCATCGATGAAAACTATCACGAACTGATCCAAATATAGTTTAAAGACTCTGTTCATTAAGTCCATAAATGCAGCCGGGGCATTGGTCAATCCAAAAGGCATAACCAGAAATTCATAATGCCCATACCTGGTTCGAAATGCAGTTTTTGGCACATCCTCAGATTTGATCTTTAGCTGATGGTAACCCGACCTCAAATCTATCTTGGAGAAGACTTGGGCGCCTTGCAGCTGATCAAACAGGTCATCGATCCGGGGTAGGGGATATTTGTTCTTTATGGTTATCTTGTTCAATTCCCGGTAATCGATGCATAGCCGCATACTCCCGTCTTTCTTTTTCACAAACAGGACAGGAGCTCCCCATGGCGACGCACTGGGCTGAATGAACTTTTTATCTAGGAGTTCTTGTAGTTGTACCTTCAATTCCCTTAACTCAGCAGGGGCCATCCGATAAGGAGCCTTGGAGACTGGCCCCTCTCCTGGTGCGAGGTCGATAGTGAATTCGATCTCTCGATCTGGGGGTAATCCTGGTAGTTCCTCCGGGAAGACATCCGAATATTCTCTGACTACTGGAATATCTTCCAGTTTGGTCTCTTTCTGGGTATCCACTACACAGGCCAGATAGGCCATACACCCTTTTCTCAAAGCCTTTCCAGCTTTCAAGGCAGAAATAAAGTGTAGTGTAGGAGCATCTTGAAGGGGTATATCGCCCTGAAAGAAAAATTCTTGTTCCCCAGGTATCCGAAATACCACCCTCTTGTGGTAACAATCAATGTGGGCGTGATACTGTGACATCCAGTCCATGCCCAAGATAATATCAAAGTCTTGCATGTCAAGCTGTAAAAGATTTGTCTCTAATTCTTTTTCCCCTATCTGAATTATGCAATCTCTATATTTAATGTCAACAATTACGGTTTTCTGAAGGGGTGTAGCAACATGCCATGGTTCCACTAATTTCTCAGATGTGCTATGTAGTTGTCTGGAAAAGCTAACTGACACGAAAGAATGCGTAGAACCAGAATCAAATAGAATGAGGGCAGGAACCGAGTTGACCAGAAGTGTACCTGTCACCACCTGATCGCTAGCACTGGCATCCTGTCGAGTCAGTGCGAAAACTCGAGGGTTACCCCTCGATCTCTGGTCCTCTGGTGCAGTTTGTCTAGGCTCGTCCTTCCTTCGGCTAGGGCAGTTGCGGGCGATGTGTCCTGTCTGCCCGCAAGAATAACAAGCTCCAGTCTTCTTCATGCAGGTACCCTTGTGGTTTCCGCCACAGGTGGGGCAGCCTCTGCTCTGTCTCTTCTTGGGCACAGATCCCTTGCTGCCTCCAGACCCACTACTCTGAGCTCCCGACGATCGGGTCCTCTTCATGTCTTCTCTCTCCCTCCCGGACCGTATCAGGTCAGCCTCAACCTTCAAGGCTCGGTCCAGTACATCCTTGTAGCTTGAGAACAGATGGGAGGATATTCGGGATCGAATCCCGTACCTCAATCCCTGTTCAAACCGGTTTACCTTACTTCTCTCCTCCTCCATGAACTGGGGGCAAAATCGTCCCAGCTCGTTGAATTTATTGGCATACTCCAGAACAGACATCCGGTCGGTCTGGGTCAGCGCCAAGAATTCATTCTGCTTAGACTGGTTGACTGAATTCGGAAAATATTGGTTGTAAAACAACCTCTTGAAGTCCCTCCATGTAAGTCCGTCGACGGCATAGGCTGTCTCCATGGCCGTCCACCAGAACTCGGCGTTTCCTGTCAGCATAGAGGTCGCCATCTGGACCTTCACCTCATCGGGGAAAAGAAGAGCTCGGAACATCTTCTCTATTTCCCGGATCCATGCTTCTGCTGCCATAGGGTCAGGCCCACCCTCAAAGGTCGGAGGGTTTAGTCGGCGAAACCTCTCATAGCAGGTGCCTGCCGGTGGCATAGCGGCCAGCTGCATCATCTGCTGCTGTTGCAGCACTTGTGCCATAAGCTGGTACACTCCGGCTAGGCCTGCCTGACCTGCTGCAGATCGTGGAGTATCTGGGGGAACCGACTGCTCACTAGGCTCCGGGGAGGGTGGTCTCCGGTCGTCGTCCATATCTTCCTAATGATCGCCTAGCAGTCAAAAATTTTTAAAGTGAGGTTATGATAAACTAGCATATTATAACATTTTCTATGACGGTGGCATTCTTAACTACCCCTTTCCTTAGGCATTTTATGGTTATCCTATTGTTTAACCTGGCTCTGATACCACTAGATGTCACGCCCCGGACCCGGATCCGTGACACGGCCGTGCTATTGCCGACTATCGCCTACAGTAGCACGCAGCCTCATACAGGGGTAACAGGTAGCCAAAAGGATTCAAACTTATATATATATTAAAAGTTTTGCAGTACAACCTTCAAGTTTGAAACCAAAAATACAGAACTTCTATGCTATTCAAATATACAAAAGTATATAAGCTTCTCCAAAAATACGAAGCTCTGTAACAAAATAAAAAACATATCTGGTGGCGATCACTGATGAGGATCTGAAAGAAAACGAAGCATAAACAGATGTGAGCTACACGGCTCAGTAAGTAATCCTGCATAATCCTACCGGATCAACCAGTAGGCTAAACATGTAAATCAGGGTTTGAGAAGCTGACATGCATGTTTATCTAATAATCATCATGGTATAATATGTATGCAATTTAAACAAGGTAGTAGTGCAAATCACAAAATTTTCATAATATATGCATATAAAACCGTGCCCCCGGCATGCCGTGGTCCATTCTCTCGGATGCTACTGCGAAGTCAGACTCGACCACTGGCGGGGCCAGCTCAGTTACTATTCAGCCACTGGCGGGGCAGGCTCAGTTACTATTCAGCCACTGGCGGGGCACGCTCAGTTACTATTCAGCCACTGGCGGGGCAGGCCCAATTCCAACTCAGCCACTGGCGGGGTAGGCTCAGTTACTATTCAGCCACTGGCGGGGCAGCTCAGTTACTATTCAGCCACTGGCGGGGCAGCTCAGTTACTATTCAGCCAATGGCAGCTCAGTCATTCTCAGTAGCATCTTTGAGCCCATTATAGTGCCTCTGGGCTAGCTAAGACTTTATAAACTTACATGCATGATTAAAATATCAGTATCATCATGTTGCATACATAGCCATAGCTTCTGGGATCATGCAAGTTACTTATGCATTGTAACATATCATGCATGAAACATATATACTTAAAATAAATGCTTAGGAAAACATTAATAACATGACATGATCCACAACAGGATTAGGACAGGTTACTTACATTCTTCACTAATCATGCATACAATTCAAATTATATGAAAAACACTGGTTCATCTTATAAAACGTAATACAAGATCTACGATAGGATTAAGACAGATTACTTACCTCAATTCGCTTTCCAAATTTTTCAAGTCCAGGTGACAAATCCTTAATCACCTAAAACAACACCATAGGGATCACATTATTCTCCATTTATTTATTATAAAATTTCTTAGTTCATCATACTATGAACTTACTTGCTTGGATCCCATCCAAGGATCTAGCCCAAGTCCAATTTACCCAATTTAGAGCCTTTGGGGCTTGATTTTTAGACTTAGCCTAGTCTAATTGGGCTTGGGTTAGCCAAATTTGGCTAACCCATTTCATTTTTTTTTTCTTTTCTTTTTTCTTTTTTTTTTCCTTCTTTTCTTCTCCTTTCTTTCTCTTTTCTTTTTCTTCTTTTCTTCTCCTTCCCAAAGCTTCTCCCGACTCCTCTCTTCCTTCCGCCGCGAAGAGAGGAGGGTGAGCTCGAAAGGGGTTGAGCCACGGACGGCCGGCTCCCGCGACCGGCTCTCGCGGCCGTCACCCACGACCGAAGCCCGCGACGCCCTCAACCGCGCTCGCGGCCGACGCTCGACGCCCGCATCCCCGGCCGGCCTGCGGCCGAGGCTCGTGCCGGCGACGCTCGCAGCCGAAGCCGGTGGCCGCCGCACGTGACAATAAACCGATGAGTCCCTGTTCCCTCTCTCTTTTTTTTTTTGTGTGTGTGTGGGAGCCGCGCCGCCACCTCTTCGCCGGCGAAGAGGCGGGGGGGGGGGGGGCTCGGAGGAGGCTGGTGGCCTCGGGGCCGCGCCGGTCGCCGGTACGGCCAGACCCGGCGATCCCTTGGCTGCCCCTCTGCCCGAGGGCGGCCCTAGCCGGGGTCGGTCATCCGCAGGCCGAGTCCGGTTGGGCTCGGCCCGGGTGGCGTTGGGCTCGGGTTCGGGCCGTTCTCAGGCCGGCCCGCGGCCTGTAGGTCCGGCCTGCAGTCCTCCTCCTGTCTCTCTCTCCCGTGCCGGTCTCCTCACTGTGCCGGTCTCCTCCCCTCTGTTTCATCAGTGAACAGAGGGGAGAATACCCCACAGAGGGGTACCTCCACCCTGTCCTTGCCCAGAGATCTATTTACAGAGCCTTACCTTTTGTGGTCGGTTGAAGCTGTGGGGGATCACCTCGGTTCACAGTCCCTCCTTCCTCCCCTGGGGCTGCAGGGTCCCTTCCGCCTCCAGCTCCAAGGCTTGGCTCTCTTGGTTCAGTAGATCCAGAGGGTTAGAGGTTTAGGGAGGGTACATTCCATTCGGGGTTAGCAAGTCTTAGGGGTTTTAAATATAGGGCTTATGACTTGACCCCACAGGAGAGGTGGCGTTCTCTCCTTCCTCACTGCTCCGGGAGCCACCAGCTGCCCCTCCTCCTCAGGCCAGCTCACAGCTCCGTTGCCCGAGGGGGAGGAGGTGGCGGGCTCCTATTTTGCATGCCGGTGGGGGTTTCTCCGTTAGCCATCTGGTGGTCTTGTCTTTTCAGCCCTCTGGCGGGAGATTATGGCCATCTTGGGCCAGCTAACCCCTCCCTGGCCCAATACTATTCAACTGGGCCCTACAGTATTGGGCCCGGACATTACAGGCTATGCCCGGGCGAAGGTGGAGATCAATGCCTTCCTCCCCTTGGTACCTGGTGCTTTTGTCTTCGGAGGGAAGCAGAAGTTCTGGCAGGGGCTATGCTTTCGGTGCGCTCGCATGGGGCATCAAGACGGCGATTGCCAGCTTCACCGGGAGAAGGGCCAGGCGGCTACAACGATGACTGACCAGGGAGACAAGCGTACGGAGGGGGGCTCTTTCGTGGAGCCAGCAGTTGGGGCGCGGGGCGAAGGCCCCTGGATGCTCGCGTCCCGGGCTCGGTGGCAGAGGGGTGGAGCTTTCAAAGGGGGTGCGGGGAGGAAGACGGTGTCTGAGCCTGCTTCCGAGTCAACCCAAGAGGCGAGTTAGAAGGAAGCGGAGCCAATCCTAGGTGCCGCCGATCCGAGATCGCCTGCGTCTTCTCCGGACACTGGGGGTTGGCAGAAGCCCAAGAAGATTGCCCGGCGTATCTCGCCAGCGAAGAAGGGAGGGGAGGGCAGCTCCGGGCTACATGCGGAGACGAAGACGAGTCAGTCGGGCGGGTTGGCCCCGAGTCAGAATCGGCCAGTGGGCCCCCAAGGCCGGGGTGTCAAAGCGAGGCCCAAGTCCACCGAGGGCCCCAACCCGGGCCAGCGGCCCAGGCCCAGCCAGTGTTGCGCCAGATGTTGCTGGGCCGTCTATTGGGAGCCCGGCCCAGGCCCAAGAGCGATCGGTGGACCCGACCCAGGCGACTGAGCTTGGTGGACCCGGCCCGCTGAAACGAGCTAGGAGTCCAACGAGGCACCGGAAGGGGGAGCCGCTGGTTGCTCGCCCGCCTGTAGGGAGGGTCCCGGCGATACACGGTGACTGGCGCTGCTTCCGGAGTCGGAGCCTGTTGCCGGCCATCATGGAGGGTGCACGTACCCAGGGAGCAGGCGGACGAGGCGGAGCGGGTGATGGAGAACGCCAGCGAGTTTCGGTGGGGATGGATCACCTGCGATGGGTCGACCGTCTCAGGCTCATCGACGGCCGCGGCGAATTGGCTTGGCGGTGCTCCGGAGGTATCTGCGGTTGCCTATGGTCCAGGTACGGCAGAGGGGGGTAGCGAGAAGTTGGTTGATAGCCGGAATCCTGGGTGTCAACCGTCGTCCGGGGCGCAGGGGAAACAGGAAGCTATCCACGATTCTATGGACTGGGAGGCGCAATCGGAACGGTTGGGGGCTCTGACATGGGGTGGACCGGCACGCTCTGAGGGGTCTTCGGTGTTCAGTGGACCGGCACGCCCTCAGGCTCCTGTTGTGGCACGGGATGCTGGGCATAGTGGGGAGAATGGTGCTCTTGTGAGCTCTAATGGGTCGGCACATGATAAGGTAGTGATTCAAATGAAGGAGATCATGGCACCATAGGGGAATGGGAAGGAAGTGAATCCAACTGTTGAAGGCGGGTCACAAGAGACTATGACCCGGTCGGCAGCCCCTCCACCTTCTCAATGAAAGTTCTACTTTGGAATTGCCGGGGGACGGGAAAACCGTCCTTTAGGCCGGCTTTTCGAAGGCTAGTTAGCCTTCATGACCCTGATATTTGTATTCTACTTGAGACGAGTTGTCGGGTGCCGGTCTGGAGCGAGCTAGGCGAGGTATTCCGATATCGTGGGGGACATATGCGGTAGAGTCGCAGGGTATGTCCGGAGGCATTATGGTCATGTGGAGGTTGGGGTCGTGCATCATCGATGTGTTCACAAGTGTAGCCAGCAGGTGGCTTTAGTGATTACAGAGAATTGTGGGGCTCCATGGGTGCTATTAGCTGTCTATGCGAGCACAGAGTACAGGGAGAGGAGGGTGTTATGGGAGGAAGCCACCTCACTTCTTCAATTGGGGCATCCGGTATTGATTGCGGGGGATTTCAAACTGTATCGATGGTCCGGAGGAGAAGCATGGTGAATTGCCCTTCACCAACAAAATTGAGGTTAGGGAATTTCAGGATTTCCTTCTGTCCAATAGGCTTGCTGACCTTGGCTTCACCGGTCCGAGGTTTACCTGGTGCAACAACCAATTGGGGCGGGCACGTGTCTGGGAGCGGATCGATCGTGTCTTCGCCTCGACTGGGTGGATTCGGCGGTTTCCAGATTATTGGGTACGACATTTGCCCAGGATTGCCTCAGACCATAGCCCTGTTCTGGTGAGTACCTCGCACTCCTTTCAGTCTGATAGTCCATTTCGTTTGAGAAGGTTTGGTTGTCCTACCCGCGGTCGTGGGATGTGGTGAGAGAAGCATGGCGCTCGCCAGTTCGGGGGAATGTGATGTACAGGGTGACACGAAAGTTGGAGTTGACCGGATGCCGACTGATCAGGTGGAACAAAGAGGAGGTGGGGGATCTTGTCAGGAAAGTAGAGGAAGTCGAAGCATCCATCACCAGACTACAGGCCCTAGAGGATAGTGAGGGGGGATTAGCAGAGGGTGACTAGGGTGAGCTCAGAGGGCTTCTGGCTATGCATCATTCTCTTCTGAGTCAGCAGGAGGTGTTCTGGAGGCAGAAGTCGAGAGTTCAGTGGATCAGAGAGGGTGATCGGAACACGAAGTTTTTCCACCAATCGACCATCATTAGGAGACAGCAGTACATAATCCGCAGGATACGGAGGGGTAGTGGACAAGTGTTAGAGGACATGGATGTTGTGAGGGTTTTGGAGCAGTTCTTCCGTGCCAGATGGACCGAGTCGGGGAGCACGAGTGGTAGTTCATGGGGGCCGGCCCCTGAGGAGCAGGTATCTAGGGATGAGAATGAGGCCTTGATTAGACCTGTGTCGAATATAGAGATTCGGGAAGCTCTCGGTCCTTGGGTGAGGATAAAGCTCCGGGGCCAGATGGCTTTTTTCTACTTTTTTTCGGAAGGTATTGGCACATTGTCAGACAGGAGGTGCTTGCGGCGGTTCAGCAGTTCTTTGCATCTGCGTCGATGCCTGAGGAGTGGAGGCGAACCTTCATCACATGATCCCGAAGAGACTAGACCCAGTGGAGCCGAGCCATTACCGACCGTCAGTCTATGCACTACATTGTATAAGGTGGTGGCGAAGGTATTGGTTCAGAGAGAGAGAGACGGTCTATTTCTGATAATGTCCTCATTGCTCACGAATTCATGACAAAACTGCAAGGGGCACCTCGGTGTAGGAGTCTGATGGGGGTCAAACTAGATAGTGGAGCGGGCTTACGACAACATGAGATGGGATTTTGTGGAGATAGTCCTTGGAGTTGCTTGGGCTTTCACCCTCAGTGGATCAAGTGGATTCAGGGTTGTATTTTGTTCCCATCCTTTGCCCTCATAATTAATGGTTCCTTGTCGAGCTTTTTCGAGTCTTCGGTGGGTCTGAGGCAGGGTTGTCCCCTTTTTCCACTATTGTTCATCATTTGTTCAGACTCTATGTCGCGGGCACTTCGACTGGGCAACTTTGACTCAGGAGGTAGAGGCCTACAGACCAGCGACAGGAGCGACCTATATTTCACATCTGCTCTTTGCGGATGATTGTTTACTTCTGGCACGTGCGAGAGATCAGCACAGTCCATCAGGAGGATCCTAGAGTGCCTACTATGGTGCGTCAGGTCAGCTGGTTAATCTGACGAAGTTGACCATTTGCTTTAGCCCGAAGGTTGACCAGAGGGCGAAGGCCTCCATTCTGAGCAGTCTGGGGATTGGTGAGCAGGAGGGTATGCTTAGATACCTCGAGGTTCCGATTACGGGGAGGCGACTGTGGAGGGGAGAGTGCACATCTATGGAGGCGAGCATTAGGCGTAGGTTGGAGAGTTGGCAGACTAGCGCCTTGTCGATGATGGGCAGGGTCACCCTTGTGAGGTCAGTGTTGAGTTCTATCCCAGTTTACTTAAATGACTAACACACTGGTACCTATTGCTGTACTTCGTGATTTGGAGAGGATGTTCAGGAGTTTTATCTGGGGGAGGTGTCGGGACAGAGGGGGCGTCCACCCTTCTGGCCTGGGAGGCTGTGTGTCAGCGATTAGTCAGGGGGGCCTGGGATCCATTCTCTACTACAGCGCAATGAGTTATTGGCCACCAGGTTGGCAGTCAAGTATAGTTCTGGAGACCGTGGAGCCTCTGGGTCTCCATTACTGCGGGCGAAGTATGGGGACCCAGTCACCTCGGATGTATTTCGTGTGGGTCGAGCTTCGTCATTTATCTGGAGGGAGATTTGTGCTCGTGCCCCGGGGGTGCTCTGGCGATTAGATGGGAGGTTGGGGGACGGGCGGACTAGCAGCACTTGGAGGATAGGTGGCTGGCGGAGGATACATTGCGGGGCTGGCCCACCCCGGATTGACCATGGATGGTTAGAGGGTCGCACAGTCAGTGACTTGTTTGCTCGAGGGGGAGCGGAGATGGCATGTGGATCTTGTCAGGAGAGTCTTTGGTGAGCAGCTTCGGACGAGTCCTTTCTATGCTGATCCCAGTGGAGGAGGTGGAGGATAGGAGGGTATGGAGACTGACTGGTTAGACGATAGTAGTGGTTCAGATATACTGAGGATGAGTGGGGGATCGGCGGCTCGGCAGTTGGAGGGAGGTTGGATCTGGAGGCTACGGGTTCATCCTTGCGTCACACTTTTTCTGTGGAAGGTAGCCTGGGGCTGCTACCCACGAGGAGCGTCTGGGTGCGGCGGGGGGGTGAGGGTTTCCTCAGCATGCGGAGCTTGTCGGAGGTGGAGACCATATACCATGTGCTTGATTGAGTGTCCACGGGCCAGTGCGGGTATGGAGGAGTACAGGGGTTCAGTTTTGATCCAGGGGGCAAGAGTGTCGTCCATTGGGGATTCCTGCTCTTTTTGGAGGAGTCGACATCTGGTCCCGGACTGGAGGAGAGAGGCTCTTGGGCGGCCTACCTAGCCTACCACGTGTGGTTGAACAAGAACGCCCGAGTTTTGATAGCAGTACGCTCCCGAGAGTGGTGGCAGTCAGAGCTTTATTGCATGCTTCAGAGTTCACCAGTGCTGCTGAGATTTCACCTCTGGCCTGGCCAGGGACATCTGGGGCCCTTCTGCTCTTGTAGCGCCGGTTTGTGTGCGTATCTTGGGTGCCCCACCCCTGACTTCCTGAAAGTGAATTTTGATGGCAGTGTGGCGGACGATGGGAGATGTGGAGTGCAGCTTTTGTCATCAGAGATCATGAGTCCAGACTAGTGGCGGCAGGAGGTCAGCGGATTTTCGATGCCTCGGTGGTGTGTGCTGAGCTCAGAGCGGCCTGGGAGGGCATTCCTTTGCCCATCGGACTTGGGTGCAGATCGGCTTATTTCGAGGGGACTTGGCTACGATGATCGACTGGATCCGGGGTTGGGGGCGTGCGGGGAGGGTAGACCATGCTCCTCGTATTCACAGACTGCTGCAGGTGTGTGTTGCCCATCAGGCCACAATACTACAGAGAAGCGAATGGAGCAGCTGATTGGGTTGCCTCCTATGTAGCCCACCACTCTGGTGGTTTTGTGTGGTTGGGGGGTGACAGATTGCCGGTTTCTTTTTCTGCCTTGTTGTTTTCTGATTTTCTTGGTCATGTCCAGACCGTAGGGTGTGAACTGCCGTTGTATCAAAAAAAAAAAAAACTGATTTTGGAGTCTTTTATGAAACCTAGGATGATTGGGATTCTGGCATCTACAAAGAAAAGAAGCTCCCATTTTTGGAATTGCGCAAGTAACTCTTTTCTATGCTGTTATGATCTCTTGCGACATGCCACATTCTATATTTCTCATGTCAATCTAATTAACTCATGAAACGCTTGCAATTTTTTGTTAAATGGCACAGCTAAATGCACAATTTTCTTTAGTTGCTATTATTATTAGTTTGGTGATGTTTCTATGGCCATTAGGATTCAATTAAAGTTGCTTTAATACTAAATTACTTATCTGGTGGTATGTCATGCATTTGTATCTCCATTGGGGCTGTGGTAGTTGCTCATCTGTGGTACATCAATGAATAATATTCAGCAATGCGCATTAAATCTAAAACATATATATTATGTACAGTATATCATGAACTGACGTCAGCATTTCTATCCTCATTGAAGGATCATCTTGATTTCATTCAACAAGATTATTCGATTTAGCTTGAGCTACTCTAAATTGTTGACATTTTTATCGTATCATCCTTATTTTGCATGGTTGTTTGCATATTATTATGGTCTTTTTATCTTGCAGGTGAAAGATCATTGATCTCTATGCTGCAACATCAGTTATTGGATTACCTTCAGAAGACTTGCACATGTAGCAGAATTATATGCACAACAGACAAGTGTCAATACAAAAGTCCACTTGCTTATTGAAAATGGCATCTCTAATGAAACTCAAGATAGTTCAGCATCCGTTCTTCAGTTGCAAATCGATGCATATTCTATTTTTTAAGAATGTTGCCAAGCTTGCTCGCTCAGATGGACTGAATTTGACTTAATTTGATGGCATTGGTATCTGCTTTATGCTAGTATCCTTTCATACATCTTTTTGCTATTGGAAGGGTAATATTGTATGTGGGTATTTTATGCTGTATCAGGCATTTTGCTATCCTTTTAGTCTCTTTATGTTTTCTTTTGGTTGTATTACGTGCAGCCAGTTTCTATCGACAGTTACATATGTAGTTCTCAATTGCTTTTGATACTCTGATGTCGCTTTCGTCATTCTAATTTGTTCATTCATTTCTATATTTCTTTCTTTTTGCATTATGAAAATTAGTATGGAAGGAGAGTGGCAAACTTTTTTTGGCTACAATGGTATTCTCAACTTACGATATTCAGTCAGGAATGGGAAGTTTTCAAAAGACGTGAGTATTAGTAGTAGTAGTGAGACTCAAATATTTCATGTGTTCAGTTTCTATAATGTTATTGCTGAATTGTACATTGTGGATATGCGAGTTTCATGATGTGTGCATTTCTGGGTTTGATTATACTGTCAATTTGCAGGAGTTTGTCTTTCTTCTTATAAATATTATTATTAGATTTGGCATTGGATTTGGGATGTCAAGCAGACTGTCGGTTCAACGTCTTTGATGCACAGTATTTGAATATACTCGGTATCTATGAGGGTCACCCTTTTGGATGATGCTGTTGGGATATTACCAGTGATTATGTTATCTTATTGGCTATTTTCTATATAAGTGCACTTTAGGGATATCTGTTGGGGATACTTGAATATCTTCTTATAATGGGTCCATTTTTAGCTATATGCTCATCTCAGTCATTGGGTGTCAGAAAGCAAATTAATCGCTATGTCCACGGTGATTCAAGATATTGGAAGGAATTTGACACCCCGAATGTTTATGCTGTTGGATTAGGGCTCCTAGTTCATCATTGCTTTCTCGGATTCTTGGCCTGAAAGTAGGGATTTAAATCCAATTGCAAGTTTACCATTTCAACTGTTTCTATGCTTTCTTCATGGAGCCCACCATCTTGATTCTACTTGGAAGGCAAGGTCCATTTGTTGGTTTGATTTGCATATTGGAGGGTATTTGTTTGGAAGTTTTATGTTTATTGCTTATAATAGTTCTTTTCAGCACTTGAATTCTTAAATAACTGTTTATATTGGGATGGTTTTTGTATGACGTGTTATTGTAAGGGCAGGAGGAACAACAGATAAAATCAAAGTGGGATTTGGGAGGTTTGCATTAGTCCTGTTCATGTAACAATGGACTCCTAGCAGTCTGTCTATTTTTTTTACTGGTCATTGGTAAGGTACTTTCCATTTGGATGATTTTGGGTATATCATACATTTCTGATAAAATTAAATCAGATCTGTCTTACTTTTGTGATTGTAAGCTTTTATTGATGTTCAGCCATTCAATTTATTTTCTTCAGCATTTGCTTTCAATGCTTAGTTAAGTTGTTTAAAGGACTGAAATATTATTTAATTTATTTGCGGTCTTTTTAGTGCATCATAGATGATTTATGCCTGAAATTGTTGTGCTCTCTTCTCTCTTCCAGTGTTTAGGCACATGCTGAGATGTACACAGTAACTCATAATCAGAGTTATTGGTGTCTTACATGATTGTTGAAAGAATGACTTTTTCCTGAAGACATTACTACTCATTGTTGTTGTTGTGCAACAAATGCGCTGCAAAGTTGATGGCGCCTTTGCATTGTATACATGACTGATAAATCTATGTTAAATGGTGTTATGTTCATCTTTGAAGACTGACACCTGAGTTCATGCTCCACGTATTGCATTGTTTTCTGTTTAATACATATGGAATGGGTTTTCTACAAGTGGGCTAATGCATTCAATAGATATGCAACCATTGACACATGCATCAGTTAAAAGTCAGAATACTCTCATTTTTCAAACATTTGCTAGAAGCCTAGAATGAAATGCGAGGAATTGCTTTGGTCATCCTGCATGGATTAATACCTACGTGCATAATGTATAACTACTGTATGCATGTGTATATTCTAGTATGATATGTTGTCCATGTGCTGAGAATTGAGCCTACATATGAAAATATAGAGGGGCAATTTTTCAAGAAGAGATATGTTGCATCATGAACATGTCCTTATGTGTTGATGACTGATGGTGATCGACCATTAGGTTTGGTGGGGTCAAATACAGAAGAAGAAAGAGATAGAGAGAAGAAGAAGAAGAAGAAGAAGAAGAAGAAGAAGAAAAGGGAAAAGAAGAAGAGGAGGAGAAGAAGGCAGAGGGAGTGGGCAACTCAATGTTCTTTGTATTCTTAATGATGCAATCTTTGTGTTCTCAATTCAATAGCAATGGATTTATATGGACAACTCAAAACCCTAATAAAAGTCCGTACAAAAATAAAATTCCCACGTTAAAATAAAACTTATGACCCCCCCAAAAATAAAATTTCCTAATTTTCAAATAAAATAAAATTTTCTAAATTCTATATTTGCGCCAAACATAAGTGCGCCCAGATTTTTTATTAGTGGATGGTCCATACTCTCCTAGTTGGAAAGAACTTGGCTCTAGAGAGTCTAATTGTAAGTACCACTTTAGAAGCTTAGAACCTAAGGTGTGAACTCATCTTTGTTATCCAAAAAGCATTAGATGAAGGGTGACCTTTCCATTGGATAAGATAACAATGGAAACCATCATTAAAAGAAGTAACAATCTCATTTTAGTCTCATTTGGTTGCTGAGAAAAATGTGGCGCCTTAGGAATTGAAGTATCTGCAAGATCACTAGATGGCAAAGTAGGATGCTTAAAGGTGCCTCAGTATGATAATAATTCCTCCATAATGAAAATAGGACTAATATTCATACGATCAGGTAAATCAAGTAAATATTCATTAAGTCCAAGTTTTCTAATGATGGGGAATGAGTTAATTGCTCGGGCATGCAATTTCTTGAAGGAATATTTTGGCAAGCATTTTGGATATATGTGAACCATGACAATATTCTGGGTTATAGTGTGATACGATCAAGTATAGGGACAATGAAAGTATGCAGATGTAGACTTAAAATTGCAATAATATGAATCCTAAACAACTACAATACACATAAGCAAGACTAGTAACTTTAATGCAAATGATATGCCAAAGTACAGAAATTAGACTAGATGCAGCAAATAAGAAGGCTAGATGCAAATAAAGGTTAGGTGCAAACAAACTAGAATCTAGTTTTTTTTTTTTTTTTTGAAGAACAAGAATAAGGTTAAACTTGGAACTAAAGCAACTTACCAATGAGCCAATCAAATAATATATCAATCAAGCTTCCAATGGAAAAATCTTATCTCAAAAAGAACACATTAAACCACTATTTCACCTTCTAACACAAAAAGAAACTCATTGCAGAGGTAGAATCTGCAGAAATAGATACCAAAAATGAATCAATGCATTGAAATGTTATGGATGAAGATGTTTGAGAAATTTTGCAGATGCTGATGTGTGCTTAAATGTGAGCAGGTGCTGTAAGAGCGCTGCCGCTGATGTGGCAAGGAGGATGCTGATGCGTGGCAATGTTGACTGGATACTATTTGGTGTTGTGAATGGCAAACTGAGCTGAAGTTGCTGACGTGACAGTATATGACTGGAGGGGATAAAAAAATGGAAAGGTAGTGATCTTGGATTAGATTTGGATCTACAGGGCTTCCTTGCGAGGCCTCAAATCTGAAGCCCTAGTGTTGGGCCATGTGTGAGGCCAATCTAGTGATGATGAGGGTGAGAACGATTTGTGGAGGTTTGAGAGTTGGAGACATGGTCGGCGAACCATCCCGAACATCCCAATTCGGGGTGTTTTGAGCCGTACCGGCGCGGACCGGATGGTTTCGGCAACCAAACCGAACACCGTCGTCGGAGGGGTTGAAGGAACGGAAAAAGAGGAAAAGAGAGAGAGAGTGGAGGAGGGAGAGAGAGAGGAAAGAAGAGAGGTCGGCCTAGGGCGATCGACGGAGGCCGGGGAGCCTGCGCGCAAAGGAGGTGGAGGCCGGGGAGATGCAGAGGCGGGGCTCTCGCCTTCGGTCCTCAGGGGCCCTTTTTATTTTTGAATTAAGTTGAAGTCGGCAAACTCATTATCGACTTCACTTAATTTTTCTTAAATAATATTTTTTATTTTTGTGATATTTAAGTATAGTCGGCAAACGATTTGCCGACTTCACTTAAAAAATTCCAAATTTATTAGCGGCCGACCTTGTTTCTAATAAAACAGGAACCCGACTGTGGCCTCCACCTCCTGCCTGAGCGCCGGCCTCCTCTCTTCCTCCCTCTCCTCTCTCTCTCTGTTTCATAGTTGGAGAGTGCGTGTGTTGGAGATTGGAGTGTTGGCAATTGATCGAGGATGGATGGAGTGCAAGAGGGTCCAATGAGGGTTTTGTGGGGTTCTGTGAGGCGGTGGAAGGAGTTGGGAAAGGGCATCGACAGTGAGCGAGGGCTCGAATGGCAGAGAGGAGAGATGGTGAGAGATCGGAGAGGGAGAGCGGCAAGAGGCAGAAGGAAGGTTGGGGTGGCGATCAGGGACTGGACGGTAATGGGGAAGGGGGCATGACCTCTTGATGGCCCTTGGAGGTCGAGGGTGTAGATAAAGGTTGACAATGCTCGAGAGTGGAGACGATATGGAAGAGGATGGTGTTTAGTAGATATTTTTCGGAGATCTGCTGTGGATGAGCTCGTGATGGTGGTGAGGGTGAGGCGAGTCTGATGGAGAAGAATAGGATGAGGATGGTGGCGATTAGAAAATAGGGGATTGTTTTGTGTTTTTTTATTTTTTTTTTCTTGGTGTTGGTGTGGTGGGGCGTGGATGGTGGTGGTGGTGGCAGCAGATCTGGGGAGGGTGGTGCATTGAGTTGCTAGGGCTGTGGTGATGGTGCAGCGAAGGGGCTATGGTAGTGAGGGTGGATCGAAGTTAGCTTCGATACCAATTGATGGACAACAAAAGAAGAAAAGAGATAGAGAGAAGAAGAAGATGAGGAGAAGAGAAGGCAGAGGGAGAGGGCAACTCAGTCTTCCTTGTATTCTCAATAATGTAATCTGTGTTTTCAATTAACATAGCAATGTGTTTACATAGACACCTCAAAACCCTAATAAGAGTCCACAAAAAAATAAAATTCGAAGTCCAAATAAATTCTAGAATCCAAATAAAATAAAAAAATTTATTTTTTATATAGATAAAATTCTCTATTTCTATATTTGCACGTAACACAAGTGCGCCTAGATTCCTTATTGGTGGATGGTCGTTTGTCACTACTTTCGAATGATAAATGACGTTCATTCACATAAACACTGTAGTATGCACATATATAAGACGTGTCTAATTTATGTGTCTGTGGTTCATTCTTATTTACATGCATATTCTTTCGTGCTATATGCATGCATGAAATGGCTGTTCTTTTTACATGTATAAGAATGTTTGTAATGTGAATTAAATTTTGCAGGTGTACTTTTGATGGCCTTCGGTATAGCGCAGCATTTATTGGGTGAGCTAGGAACTTTTTTTTTTCAAATTTTTTCTTGAACATATACCATGGTAATGTGCCACCATCATGGTTTGAATGCTGGACCTCCCTAAGGGCAAACCCTCATGAGAGGGGGATCATCCAGCTGAGCTAACTGCTGTTAGCTATATTTTTATTTATTTGATGTTAAACTGTCAAACTGTTAGTTCTGTTCTTATTTTTTTCAAGTGTATGATGTCTTTATTCATCTAACCAGTGTACACCTTTGTCTGGATGCGAAGTTGTCCATCGACTTCGATAATCAGTTTCATTACTGTCTTCTTATTCAGGTTTGATCATTTCAATATCATTCGCCAAGGTATTCTACTGGCAATTGATACTTTCGGTGTCTCTCACATTGTTCCCATTCTTAGCCTTCCATTTCTTGTCACGCTCCATCCTCAGAACTCTGAGGAAAACAAGGCAAAGGGTATCATTTTTGTTAAATTAACTCAGGTAATGACCTATCGATCTTGAATATTATTTAATTTGCCTTCTTTCAAGATATTTGTCTATTTTCACCTCTCTTAGTCTCATTGCTTCGATAAACATTCTTGACGTCATATATGTGTAAAGAAATACCTGTTCTTCTTTACATTTTAACGGTTTGGATGAGAGAGAGAGAGAGCATCTGGACGATTGGCTGTCAGAAGTGTATACCATAGGCTGTTAATGAATGCGCAGATATTTTAATTTATCAGTTGATGGCATACAGTAATGACCTTCTGTTATGACCACATATCTGCTTGAGCTCTGAGCCATGCTTTGTAAAGTACAATTACTTAGATTTCTTCACATTATTTCTTGCTCTTGTTGTCATCATCTCCTATCAATTGGAAGATCCTGACAGCCAAAAGAATTTTGTATCTTTCTGCCTCACTCATAATGGATGATCAGGTGCTTTTTTTTCAAAATAAATGGAATTAATTCAATTTCAGTTCAAATTGTCAATAAAAAGTACACTGTATAAGTAGTAAAATAACTCTCCCTCAATTGCTCATTCTTGTAAATTATATGAGTTGATATGATGTTTTGTTTCCATGTTTTTTAATTCTGTCATTTCAGGTATTCTTAATTTATGGGCTTATAACATCAGTGACAACTATGTTCGCGATTATATGTGTTACAATTCACAGACGACATTTGATGGTAAGTTTGTTTTCCAAGTTCCCATCTTTCTCTGCATTACTAGGTTTTATGGATCACCACAGCAAGATTTTAGGATCCATAATTTGATAGATGTGCTTTGGGACACCAATTTCATAGTTGGAAATTTCATAGAGTTGCATGGGAAGTTCAGACATTCAAAGATTTTTGGAAAAATATTAATAGGTACATTATGAGGTTAACAACACTAATGCAACAAATGATCAGGTGATTAACACAGGTTGAATTGCAACTTCTAAGAATTACTAGTTTGGCTTTCCACTAAGAGGAATAGATTGAAGGGAACTCATTTATACCTGCAATTCATGTGACCAATGTCCAACCTGATCGTTTAATCAGTCTCACCTTCAAGTGGAGGGAACCAAATGGTTTTGAATGTTTTAAGTCAGATCAGATCCAATCAGACAATTTTCAGATTAAGTCAGGTTGCCTGCTTGCAACCTAATTTTTCAGGCGCTGTTGATTTTTTGTATCTTGTAGTCGCACTTACATATCTTGTATTTCATTTTTATCTTACAGGTATGGGGATTATTTGCGCCAAAATATGTTTTCGAAGCGATGGGCCTTCTTCTAACAGATGTCGTAATTTGCTTGGCATCTCTCTACTATTATTGACAAGGCAGTAACCTGTGTCAAGAAAGCTGCCAAAAGTCAGGTGCAGCATTTTTCTTGTTGATACTCTTTTCAGAAAATTTTGGCTGGTGATCATTTTAAACAAATTCTTTTCAGGAGCTATTCATTCAAATTCTGGTGATAGTGGTTGTCGCTGATAGCGAAATGCATTTACTGAAAATTTAAGGTTATCATGGTTGATCGGAAAAATCAAATCCAGCTGACATCCATAGACTTGGAATGAATGCAGGCATCTTCTTTGACAAGTTTCTAAATGGATCATTATTTTCTGATAAATACAAAGTGCATATTCACCATGAAGTCTCCAGAAAGTTGAATTACTGTTTTGAGTCTATTCCAAGCTTTGTTGAAGCGTCTTACATTTTGTTGATTTGTTCTTGAATATTTGTTTTCAAATTGTCATACGAAGCATTAGATGGTTGGGTGGATTGCTCCTTCTCAAACAGCGGACCTGAGCTCAAGTGTTGTCATTAGCACCGAGGCTTTCTTAAATTTTCCATCGAGGAAACAATTTTTTTGGAGTTCTTTTACAGCAATCGATGGTAAGCTTGTCGTTGCCATGGAAATCTCTTTCTCATCACCCTCACTTGTCATTATGTTCAACTCTGTAACAAAGATACGGCTAGACAAAATCATTTGAATCTAGGCCAAAACTTCATCAGGATCCTCATTTTCCTTTTTTTTCCCTTTTTTGACTTTTGTCTATACTCTGCATATACATGTTTCAGGCTATGCCTCCGTCAGTATAGAAAGATGATCGAAACTGCCTGTACATCCTTCCAAATGGATTGGTCTGTTTTGGCTGCTCTAAGCTTGCAAAATTTCTGGTGGAATAACATCCAGTGTATGATAATTTCTGGTAGAATAAGGTTGCATAATTAGCAGTTAGAATAATGACTAAATATAAAGGAGAGAAAAGTTGAGGAGACATATATAAGATTTATCATATTTTTTTCTCCGCTTAAATCTCTTCTCCTTATATTTTTTTTCACTTCATTTGGATGTGTAATCCAAGATTCCCTTATTTGAGTACTTTGTTTTCATTTACTAAGCTATGTAATTGATGAGTGAACCCTAAAGCTTTCAGTCTCTATAAAAATAAATGGGTTGGGTATAGGTTTATTACTTTTGTGCAATTGCAAATGAGTTGGATATAAATTAAAGGGTCTTTGACTCAAATCTAACCTATCTAGCTTGATTCCACCCTTAGCTTTTGAAGCATCTCAAGATCTATACTCTTAAGAGAATTCCAGACTTGATGTTTCTATTCATAGTTCTACTTGCATTACGAGTTCTTCAATTGGGAGTTTCTTCCATCTCTTGCTGCACTTGCCAAGTATGTGCGGTGCGGGTTTATTTTTTTCTCTCTTTTAGGCTAAACTTTTTTCAATTGGGCCGGTCAAATCATCAGGCCACTAAAAGGGCCGGGTATTACAGGCATAATAAATTTGTCTTGCCAAAAGACATTTGTACACAGTCCAATAATCATTTGATAGTTTGTACTTTGTAGAGCTTGACTGGAGATAGAAGCAAAACCAAAGTCCAAATTAATTAGAGGAATTCCGGTGCCTCGCCTTGCTTTTTTCTGGTGATAAAAATACTGGTATCCCTTTGCTAGTATCGTCCTCGTCAGAGAGGAGAGGGGTTTTGAGGTTGCACCACGGGGGCCATAAGATCATAGCTACAGGCAGCATCATGTACTTAATCAGAAGATTTGTTACTAAGGCTGCAAATGGGTTGGGTTGACCTGTGCCTTGATCCGACCCGATCCGCTTAGATGCGACCCAACCCATTTTGGAGTACCATGGGGCCGGGCCGGGTCTGGTTCTAAATTGGATCTATTCTATTTTCCGAGCTGGGTCTGGTTTATTGAATTCAGACCCGACCCGATCTGACCCAATTGAAATTGGATACTTTTGAGTTTTCAATCCTACGACCCGACTTGACACGATCCGATTCTGTAAAATTGTTTGGGGCTGCGAGCTGCAGCCCGCGCGGTATAAACACAAGTTCTAAAGCATGGATGGGTTGATTCGGATCGGATCCGAATCGGATCTGAATTTTTGGGTCGGGTTTGGGTTATATATGGACCAATCGACCCAATGACTCGTTGGGTAAAAATTATAGCGGTGGATTCGACTCGACTCGACTCGATTTTCTATCGGGTCGGGTCTAGATCCAAAATTAGAACCCGACAAAAAATCTGGTTGGGTCAGGGTCACTATGATCTATCCGGCTCATTTGCACCCCTACTTGTCATCAAGATCTTTTCAAGACCAGTTTTTTAAAGATCATATTAAGTAGGGTAGAGTGAACGAGCTGGTTAGTAACCAAAAATTGGCAAGCGAGATTAGGGGTTTGAATGATAAGAGCGCGAAGTTTTTGCAGAAAGAAGAAATTGGGCATATTGTTTGATCATGCTCAACCTAAAATTACATGCCGAGTGACGAGGCAACCCGCTGCATACATCACGGAGGACTGAGCCTCATGAGCATGCAAGACGATAACCTGTCAAAGAAATAAACATAATCAAACTAATAATAATCCAATCAAACATGTAGGGTAGCATTTCGAACACTGATTTTTTTCAAATTTAATTGACTGTACATTCCCACTATATGCACAGTTAAATATCTAGGTAAAAGTACAATTTAATTGACATAACCACTGCACAAAATTTTTATGAGGTCTAAATAGTTCTACAAAACTACCATCAAGGAGGATTTCAAATAGATTATAAACGTTGGATAGGCCCAATAAAGTCTTGGACCTCGCTCTAAGCTCACCATTCAACCTCTACCCATCCCTCTATGCTTGAAAATTGAGTCCAAAGCAACACACAAATCCATTATGTTATCATTTCATATTATTTTCAAATATACAAGATGGCTGAAACAGTTTCTAACCCTATAGAAAAAGTGAAAATTCAACGGAATTTGCCACGTAGAAAGAGCGTTGTTAAAAGAAAACCTGCCAATTTTGCCGACGCAGCTAATTAGCGTTATTTTGTTATTGGCTTCTGATTACGTTTTAAACGTCGGAAGTTAGACTGGATTTTTCCGATTATGATGCTTAAAAGCATCGTCAGAAGCCAATAACAAGACGACGTTAATTATAAGCGTCATTGGGTTCGATATATTTTTCAAATTTCTAGCCCGACCATCTCCTTTCTCTCCCTCCAACCATCTCCACTGCTCTTTGTTGGTTTTCTCTCTGCTCTCCGCAACCTTCTCCTCCTTTACCAGTTTCCTCCTCCTTACCAGTTTCTCCTCCACTAACTCACTCCTCATACTCACTTGCTGCATACCTCCAACCTCCTCCTCGAACCCCTCCCACGGCCTTACCTCTTTTGCAGTAGGCAGCCCGGCCTCGACCATCGCTCCTCTAAGAAGCCTGTTGCCCAGATAGACAACCAAGAGGGGGGGGGGGTGAATTGGGTTTTAAATTAACTTAGCTAATTAAAACTTTGTGGATGATTAACGAAATACTATAGCCAGTTATTTAATTAAAGCTAAGTGCTGTGAGTAATGTGTGGGGAAGAAGATGAGAGACAATGCACTACAACACAAGTTTTATAGTGGTTCGGAGCTAACCCTTGCTCCTACGTCCACTCTCCAAGTCTCACTTGGGAATTTCACTATAACCCCCTTGGATTACAGCCGGTTGTTTTGCAAGCTCACAACCGAACTTGTTGTTTTACGAGCTCACAACGAACTCGGTCGGTTTTCCCAGGCTCACCGACTAGAACCAACCCCGATTGTTTTTCCGGGCTCACAATCAACCCTTACACTCGTTGGTTTTAAACCGGCTCACCAACCAACCTTAATCCCCTTGATTCAATCCCCGATTGAATCAAGTAAATACACGAGATAGAGAAAACAGAAATAGCTTCTCAAAAAGCAGATTTAACATATATCGTAAAGGAGTTAGAAGCCTCAACGCTTTTAAGATGGTGAAGAGGTGTGGCTTCTGGAACTCCGGTCTCCTCTTGAAAGAGTGATCGACTTGAAGCAGGAGGAGAAAGCTTTGAATGCTGGGAAGATGTTGGTGGAGCAGTAATGCAGATCTTCCCTTTTTTCTCGTTGAAGAGCACTTAGAGAGCTTGAAGACTTGAATGCTAGGAGTGGAATGTGTGTTCTCTACCTTGCTACAGTCTTCTGTGGCTATTTAAGCCAATCCCACGGAAACTAGCCGTTACTCTGCTTTTTCTGGCCGTTCTGCACACTCTGCGCAGCTGACAATGTGACCGTTAGTGGGTTGGAGTCGACTCGCGCGATCAGGAGTCGACTCGGCTGTAGCAGGAGTCGACTCGAGCTTTTCCGGAGTCGACTCGGCAACTGTTCCCAGTTTGAATTAAAGTTGCCGTCTTGACTGGGAGTCGACTCGTCTTGACCCGGAGTCGACTCGCCAACTTCTGGCGCTGACCTGGCAATTTTGGAGTCGGCTCATCCTCTGTAGTCCGTGGATCAAATTTGAATTTTGTCCACTCGAGTCGACTCGACTGTCCTGGGAGTCGACTCGAATCTCAGAGCCCGAACTCCCGATTCTCTGTCTTTTGGCTTATCCAGTCTTGGAGTCGACTCGAACTTCCTTGGAGTCGACTCGGCTCTCAGTTTCCGAAAGTTGGTCTTCTGCCTTTTGACGTGAAGCTTGTCTTGGAGTCGACTCGAGCTGTCTGGGAGTCGACTCGAATCTCAGAGGCAGTAACATGGTCTTCTGTCTGTCGATGGTCGCACAGTCTCGGAGTCGACTCGCGTACTGCGGGAGTCGACTCGAATCTCAGAGTCCATAAAACGCTCTCTGACTTTTTCTTTGTGTACCGCTGGGAGTCGACTCGCGTTCCACTGGAGTCGACTCGAATCTCAGAGTCCATAAACGCTCTCTGACTTTTTCTGTGTGTACCGCTGGGAGTCGACTCGCATTCCACTGGAGTCGACTCGAATCTCAGACCTGAAAAACTGCTCTTCTGTCCTTCTGTCTGTTTTCAGTCGGAGTCGACTCGTACTGATCAGGAGTCGACTCGAGCTCGTGCCAGTGACCTTGATACGCTTGGAGTCGACTCGTGAAACTCGGGAGTCGACTCGTATCTCAGACATTGGTTCATGCAGACTTCTTAACTTATCCAAAATGCTATGAACCAAGTCTAGAGACACTTGGACAGGATTTTCACTGAAACACTCAATTGAATTCATTAGTAATCACAAGATATACTCAATGCTTTGAGCTCATCAAAATCAAACGGGGTTTTAATCGATCTCCCAATCTCCCCTTTTGATGATGACAAAACTTTGAGTATATGTAAAATGAGTTGCTCAGTAAATAATGAAATAAACTCCATAAATGAATTCAAATATCTTGATAATTTAATTTATCCAAGTTTGAAAGGAGTGAAACATTAAATTTCGGAGTTAAAGTTCTCCCTTTCATTTGGAATTGTATAAGCCTTCATATTCTGCAATCAATTGTTTGGCTTATATGACATTAATGATTTAGCTTGATTAAAATTCAGATTCTCCCCCTCAACATATGCATTCAACTATGTTTTTGATTTTCTGAATTTCCTTTTAATGCTTTGAAATTTTTGAACTAAATTTTTGTTTTTAGAGGGAAAATCTGTCAATTTGTTCTTGAGTAGGATTCAGCTAATCTCCGAATATCCCTTGAATAGATTCTGGAGATTACTCCATTAGGAGCCCCAAAAGAGAGATAATGAGCCTCGAGGTACCGAATCCACTTAGAACAAATTTATGTGTGTTTTAAGAGTTTATCGTTTTATTTATTTCCATTGATTTTTTTACATATTTTTTTAATATTTCTCCCCTTTTACATATTTTATACTTACACATTTCTCTCCTTTTTGTCATCATACCAAAAAGGAGGTAATCACACACATCAATGGCACAAATGGCACAGTCAATCATCAAATGGCACAGAAATGAAGATAAGATGTCTACTCATTGTATTGATATGAAGGTGAATACATTTGAGCATACAATAGGTAAAGCAAGAACAATACAAAAGAAGACAAACACAACTCAAAATCATCTATGACCTCCTCGAGGATGTGGCTCCCCCTCTCGAGGATACATCTCCTCCTCTGGAGGATGTAGCTCCCCCTCTCGAGGATACATCTCCTCCTCTGGAGGATGTAGCTCCTCCTCTCGAGGATGTGACTCCTCCTCTCAATCGGCTCTGCTCCATGAGGAGGGCGACTGCCTCTGTAACATGGCCCAGCTGCGTGATAATAGACGTGGTGGCTCTGCTATGTGTAGTGGAGAGCTCAGTCACCGACGTCTGAAGCCCAGTTACCGAGGTCTGAAGTGCGTCCAGCTTGTCGATGAGCACATTCGACAAGCGCTCGGCCCCCTCGGTGGTGGTGTGCATGTCACGGCGGATGTCATCCCGCATCCTCCTCGTGGTGCTCGTGACCTCGCTCATGCTGTGGAACTGGGCCTGCACCAGGGTCCTAATGTTGTAGATCTCCTGCCGCACCTCAGCCGTCATGTCTGTCACGGCTGTCAAGGATGGGACCAATGCTGAGGATGGAGTGGGTGCAGGAGTGGGAGCTGGCACGGAACCTCGGAGCTCCCGGAGCAGCTCGTCCCTCAAATCTCGGACGATCTCCTGCCGCAGCTCCCGGAGCTGCTCTGGATCAATACGGACCTCCATAGATGGTGGAGCTGAGGAGGAAGGTCCGGCAGAGGTGGTAGGAGCAGGAGGAGTGGATGGAAGGTCTGGATGGTCTGGGAACTCTGGGTAGTCAGAATCTGGCTCAGGACTGGGTGATGGTCTGGTGGTCTGAGCGGTGAGAGTGGACTTCCTAACCCAGATCCCTTTTCTCTTCCGAAATCCCATCCTGTGCATGGTCCCCGTACCCAAGCGATCAGTCCATCGCAAGGCACGAGAGGGTTCCGTCTCAGGAATGGAAATTTCGTACTGCCTAAAGAGAAGAGTGAATAACATTCCGTATGGGAGGGAGAGCCTAGGTCTATCCAGGGGCTCACACATATACCTATAAATGAGCTTGGGGAAGTTGACCGGGGTGTCCTGAAGAATGTAAGACATAATAGCTAGGTCCTCTCATTCACAAATCAAATCTCCCTGTCTTAGGAAGATGGACCTGGACAAAATGCTCAAAGGATTCTCACTTCAATAGGAAGTGAGCTAGCAGATACCTCATCTAGGGGAGACTGAGGTGGATGCCCTAAGACGATCGTAAGGGCCTCAAATCTATCCTCAGGATGTGCAGGAGCCACCCCTACTAATGGAAGGTGGAGGATATGGGCAATGAGGTCCTCTGTGACACGCAATGGGACACCTAATACCGTGCCCTCAATACCTCCATCTCCCCGATGGACGGTACTGTAGAACTCTTGAACTAGGCCAGGATAGGTGGGAAGGTCCAAGGTGAGGAAGTACTCTAGACCCTGGGCTCTAAGCCTATCGCCTATGGTGAATCCTTCCCGGGAGAGATAGTCGAAAGTGACATACCTCCCGGAGGTGACGGCCTTCCCGGCCAACGGCCTAACATGAACCACCCTAGGCGGGGAACGATCCGGAGGAGGTTGCCTCGCGGGATCGTGCCGCGCCTTGGAGCGCCGCTCGGGACCGGCCACGGGACGGGACCTCTTTCTAACAACTCCCTTGCGAGGCATCTTGACCTAAACGAGATGAAAACCTAGAGAACGAAGAAGGATCGATAGAGGAAGCTCGGGACTGACCTGAAAAGACCTAGGAACGGACGGAAACTCAATGTCCGGCGAAGAATCGACGGGAAAAGGGCTTGGAGACGATCGAGGATGACCTAGGAGTCGGCTCTAGGGCTTTGTGAACAGTGGCGGCTTGAGAAAAAGTGTTTGCGAAACGACAAACCTAGGGTTAAAAGTCGGATCCCGACTGCGAGTCGACTCCCCTGAGTCGCGAGTCGACTCGACCTCGAGTCGACTCCAGAAAATGCGCGAGTCGACTCTCCTTATGCGCCTGTAGACTTCGAGTCGACTCCCGACAATGTGCGAGTCGACTCCCCCTCAGCTGTCAACTTTGCGAGTCGACTCCCTCAAATGCGCGAGTCGACTCTCCCTTAGGAGCCGGCTCTGAAACTTACTCGAGTCGTCTCTAACCTTGGCACGCACTTAAAAATCATGCTATAACCGGGCCAAATGAGGGAAAATCACCTAGTTGGGATCTGATTTGATGATCATTGAATAGAAACTCTATTTTAACCTCATTTTAACCATCAAAATCAATTAATCTAGTGGAAACTCCCACTAGGATGGGTCAATCACTCCTAATCCCCTCCTAAGTACACTGAACCTCTCTTCACTTAGGGGTTTTGTGAAAATATCTGCTAATTGATTATCAGTACAAACAAATTGGAGAGTCACATCACCATTCAATACATGATCTCTTATGAAGTGATGTCTTATCTCAATGTGTTTAGTTCTTGAGTGTTGAATTGGATTTTTAGTTAGGTTTATGGCACTTGTATTATCACAATTAATGGAGATTTTATCTTGTTTAATGCCATAATCTTCTAATTGTTGTTTAATCCACAAGATTTGAGCACAACAACTCCCGGCTGCAACATATTCAGCTTCTGCAGTGGATAATGCAACCGAGTTTTGTTTCTTGCTAAACCATGAGATTAGGTTTTCTCCTAGAAATTGACAAGACCCGCTGGTAGTTTTTCTATCAAGCTTACATCCAGCGAAGTCTGAATCTGTGTACCCTATTAAGTTTAGGCTAGATTCTTTAGAGTACCACAGCCCTATGTTCTTAGTTCCTATTAAGTATTTAAAGATTCTCTTAACTGCAGCTAGGTGTGATTCTTTAGGATTAGCCTGATATCTAACACACATGCACACACTAAACATAATATCAGGCCTACTTGCAGTAAGATACAGTAAAGAACCTATCATACCTCTATAAAGTTTTTGATCTACAGATTTACCTGATTCATCTTGGTCTAACTTACATGATGAGCTCATGGGGGTGCTGATTGACTTGTTTCCCTCCATATCGAACTTCTTGAGCATCTCCTTGATATATTTGGCTTGATTGATGAAGATGCCTCCTTCAGATTGTTTGATTTGAAGCCCGAGGAAGTAGTTCAGCTCTCCCATCATGCTCATCTCAAACTCACTCTGCATCAAATCAGCAAATTCCTCGCAGAGGCGATTGTTAGTAGCACCGAAAATGATATCATCAACATAAATCTGTACTAATAACATATCCTTATTTTTCTTTTTCAGAAATAATGTTGTATCTACATTTCCCCTAGAGAATTCATGTTCTAATAGAAATTTACTAAGTCTCTCATACCATGCTCTAGGTGCTTGTTTTAGACCATAAAGTGCTTTGTTCAGTTTTTACACATGATTGGGGTATTGATGATTTTCAAAACCAGGAGGTTGTTCCACATATACCTCCTCATTAATAAACCCATTTAGAAAAGCACTTTTTACATCCATTTGATATAGCTTGAAGTTCTTAGAGCATGCATATGCTAATAATAGTTTAATAGCCTCAAGTCTAGCTACGGGAGCAAAGGTTTCATCAAAGTCTATACCTTCTTCTTGATTATAACCCTTTGCTACTAGTCTAGCCTTATTCCTTATAACAATTCCATTTTCATCTAGCTTATTTTTATATATCCATTTTGTACCTATAATTGGATATTCAGAAGGTCTCTCTACTAGATCCCACACTTTGTTTCTAGTAAATTGGTTTAGTTCTTCTTGCATTGCATTTATCCAATTTACATCATTTTCGGCTTCTTCTATATGTTTGGGCTCAAAGTGTGAAACAAAAGCTAGATGGTTATTCAAATTTCTAAGGGATGCTCTAGTCCTAACGGGTTGGGATGGATCATCTAGAATTAGTTCCTTAGGATGCCCATGAGCATACCTCCAAGCTTTAGTTAGCCCATGATCCACTATAGGCTCTTGGTTTGATGATTCTCCTTCAATCAACTTTTGATTATCATCTTGTAATCCCATCTCATCTATCTTTTCTTCAAGTATTTCAATATCATCATCAAAATTAACCTTCTTACTAGATGAGATGTCACTAGAGTCATCAAAAACAACATGTATAGATTCTTCTATAACTAGGGTTCTTTTATTAAAGATTCTATAGGCTTTACTAGTTGTAGAATAACCTAGGAATATTCCTTCATCAGATTTTGGATCAAATTTCCCTAGATTATCTTTCCCATTATTATGTACAAAACACCTACATCCGAAAACATGAAAATAGTTAACCTTTGGTTTTCTGTTTTTCCACAGTTCATATGGTGTTTTCTTTATGATGGGTCTTAATAGAACTCTATTTAATACATGGCAAGAAGTATTAATGGCTTCTCCCCAAAAGTACTTAGGGAGGTTACTTTCACATAACATCGTTCTAGCCATTTCCTCTAGGGTTCTATTTTTCCTTTCCACAACTCCATTTTGTTGTGGTGTCCTTGGTGCTGAGAAATTATGGGTTATCCCCTTTTTACTACAAAATTCATCAAATAATTGATTTTCGAATTCGGTACCATGGTCACTTCTAATAGCTATAACTGAGGACTCTCTAGCATTTGTTACTTCCTTATGGAACTTCTTAAACATAGAAAATGCTTGATCCTTATGCGCTAGAAACATGACCCATGTGTACCTAGAGTAATCATCTACTATAACTAGACCATATTTATTTCCACCTAGGCTTGTTGTTCTAGTTGGACCAAATAGGTCCATGTGTAGTAATTCTAGAGGCCTAGAAGTAGAGATACATTTTATGGATTTAAAAGAGTTTCTAGATTGTTTGCCAAATTGACATGCTTCACATATTTTGTTCTTTTCAAATTTTAATTTTGGCAAACCTATCACGGAGTCTCTTTTAACTAGTTTAGTTATTGTGTCCATGCTTGCATGACCTAACTTACGGTGCCATAACCAACTAGCATCATTTTCTTTAGTTTCATTAACAACTAAACATTGGTTATGTTTTGTAAGGTCTTCTAGATCTACCACATATACATTTCCACGTCTCATCCCTTTAAAAACTAAACTATTATCATTAGGATTTGTTATAATACATAGTGATGGTTTAAACATAACATCATATCCTTTATCACATAATTGACTAATGCTTAACAAGTTATGCTTAAGACCATCAACATATCTAACATTATCTATAAAGGTAGAAGGGGTGATTTGAACTTTACCAATACCAATGATGTGACCTGGTTGTTGTCTCCAAAAGTCACAGCACCTCCCTTCTTAGCTTCAAGGGTGAAAAATTGATCTTTATCACCCGTCATGTGCCTTGAACAGCCACTATCCAAATACCAGCAGTTTTTGTTGACCTTGGCTGCAAGACACTCCTACACAAGCAAATCATGTCATCTTAGGTACCCAAGTTTTCTTGGGTCCTTCATAGTTAGTCAAGTTGGTTCCTTTTGGAACCCATACCCTTTTATTTTTTCTTTTAGTTTTACTTTTCCTAAAATTACATGCATTTGCTTTATGTCCTACTATTCCACAACAAAAGCAAGTTATTTTCTTAATTTTAGTTTCCCCAGCTTTAACAAAGAAGTTACTAAGAAGTTTTTGCTTATTCCTTGGTTTATACCCTAAACCCGCTTTATTAAATACGGCTCGTTGATTATTAAGTATCATGTTTAACTTTTCAGAACTATATGTGAATTTTTCAACTAAGGGTTTGTATTTGTTTAGTTCTTTAGTTAATGTCTGATTTTCGGTTTTTAGATCATTTAGCTCTTTAGTTAGATCCTTGTTTAAGACTTGTTTATGGTTTTTGAGATCTGAAAATTTCTTTGTTAGTTTCTCAATATCTTTCGTTAAGGTGTTAGTCTTCTTAATTAGGAGTTGTTGCTTGTCTTAAGTTCTAGATTTTCTTTGGTGAGATTATCTTTATCCTTAATTAATGAATCATGCTTATGAATATAACTTTGGTTAGTTACTTTTAGTTCTCTGTTTTTAACATTTATATTCTTATACTCAATCATTAATTCATTGAACGCATCATAAAGTTCATCAAATGTAAAATCAAAATGCGTATCGAAAATTACCTCATTTTCGTTGGCCATGAAACAGAAATTGGCCTTCTCTTCTTGTTCTTCATCCGATGATGAAGATGATGCGTCGGAGTCCGATAGGGTGGTGACAAGTGCCTTCTTCTTCTTGTACTTACTCCCCTTCTTCAATAAGGGGCACTCTGCTCTTATGTGTCCCGGCTTCTTGCACTCGTAACACCCAATCCCCTCATTTTCCCTTTCCTTACCTTTGTCTCTGCGGTAGGAATTTGAGGGACCTCTCCTTTGATGATACGTCTTCTTGTGGTTGATAAACTTCTTGAACTTGCGCACAAGAAGTGCCTCACCACCATCTTCCTCATCTTCTTCCTCTTCACTGCTGCTGCTGCAAGACAGGTCCTTGTTAGAAGAAGTAGATTTTAAAGCTATTACCTTTTTCTTATGGGAGGACTCTTCCTCGTTGTGTTGTTTCATGGTAAGCTCATGCGTCATCAGGGATCCAAGGAGCTCTTCAAGTTGAAGCTTGTTCAAGTCTTTAGCTTCTTGGATTGCCGTCACCTTGGCTTCCCACAACCTTGGTAGACACCGAAGGATTTTCCTGACAAGTTCACTGTTAGTATAGTTCTTGCCAAGGCTTTTTAGGCCATTGACAATATCAGTAAACCTAGTGAACATGCTTGTGATTGTTTCATTTGAATCCATTTTAAATAGTTCATATTTATGAACCAAGATGTTTATTTTGGATTCCTTGACTTGATTCGTGCCCTCATGGGTCACTTCAAGTCTGTCCCAAATTTCTTTTGCAGAATTACAAGTTGAAACTCTATTGAATTCATTACGGTCTAAGGCACAATAAAACACATTCATTGCTTTAGAGTTTAGTTGTGCCTTCCTCATGTCATGTTCATCCCAATCCGTTTCTAGTTTGGGTACCTTAACACCCTCTACATATGTGGATGGGATGTATGGGCCATTCACTACAATGGTCCACATCTCATAGTCTTGGGCTTGGATGAATATTCTCATCCTAGCCTTCCAGTATGAGTAGTCGGATCCATTGAAGAAAGGAGGTCTTTGGGTGGACTGACCCTCAATGTGAGAAGATCCAAATGGGGTTGTCATTTTGATCTTTTAACTCTTGAGTGGAAGAGTTTTTGGCTCTGATACCACTTGTTGCCCAGATAGACAACCCAAGAGGGGGGGTGAATTGGGTTTTTAAATTAACTTAGCTAATTAAAACTTTGTGGATGATTAACGAAATACTATAGCCAGTTATTTAATTAAAGCTAAGTGCTGTGAGTAATGTGTGGGGAAGAAGATGAGAGACAATGCACTACAAACACAAAGTTTTATAGTGGTTCGGAGCTAACCCTTGCTCCTACGTCCACTCCCCAAGTCTCACTTAGGAATTTCACTATAACCCCCTTGGATTACAGCCGGTTGTTTTGCAAGCTCACAACCGAACTTGTTGTTTTACGAGCTCACAACGAACTCGGTCGGTTTTCCCAGGCTCACCGACTAGAACCAACCCCGATTGTTTTCCCGGGCTCACAATCAAACCCTTACACTCGTTGGTTTTAAACCGGCTCACCAACCAACCTTAATCCCCTTGATTCAATCCCCCGATTGAATCAAGTAAATACACGAGATAGAAGAAAATAGAAAATAGCTTCTCAAAAAGCAGATTTAAAATAATATAATCGTAAAGGAGTTAGAAGCCCTCAAACGCTTTTAAGATGGTGAAGAGGTGTGGCTTCTGGAACTCCGGTCTCCTCTTGAAAGAGTGATCGACTTGAAAGCAGGAGGAGGAAGCTTTGAATGCTGGGAAGATGTTGGTGGAGCAGTAAATGCAGATCTTCCCTTTTTCTCGTTGAAGAGCACTTAGAGAGCTTGAAGACTTGAATGCTAGGAGTGGAATGTGTGTTCTCTACCTTGCTACAGTCTTCTGTGGCTATTTAAGCCAACCCCCACGGAAACTAGCTGTTACTCTGCTTTTTCTGGCCGTTCTGCACACTCTGCGCAGCCTGACAATGTGACCGTTGGTGGGTTGGAGTCGACTCGCGCGATCAGGAGTCGACTCAGCTGTAGCAGGAGTCGACTCGAGCTTTTCCGGAGTCGACTCGGCAACTGTTCCCAGTTTGAATTAAAGTTGCCGTCTTGACTGGGAGTCGATTCGTCTTGACCCGGAGTCGACTCGCCAACTTCTGGCGCTGACCTGGCAATTTTGGAGTCGGCTCATCCTCTGTAGTCCGTGGATCCAAATTTGAATTTTGTCCACTCGAGTCGACTCGACTGTCCTGGGAGTCGACTCGAATCTCAGAGCCCGAACTCCCGATTCTCTGTCTTTTGGCTCATCCAGTCTTGGAGTCGACTCGAACTTCCTTGGAGTCGACTCGGCTCTCAGTTTCCGAAAGTTGGTCTTCTGCCTTTTGACGTGAAGCTTGTCTTGGAGTCGACTCGAGCTGTCTGGGAGTCGACTCGAATCTCAGAGGCAGTAACATGGTCTTCTGTCTGTCGATGGTCGCACAGTCTCGGAGTCGACTCGCGTACTGCGGGAGTCGACTCGAATCTCAGAGTCCATAAAATGCTCTCTGACTTTTTCTTTGTGTACCGCTGGGAGTCGACTCGCGTTCCACTGGAGTCGACTCGAATCTCAGAGTCCATAAAATGCTCTCTGACTTTTTCTGTGTGTACCGCTGGGAGTCGACTCGCATTCCACTGAAGTCGACTCGAATCTCAGACCTGAAAAACTGCTCTTCTGTCCTTATGTCTGTTTTCAGTCGGAGTCGACTCGTACTGATCAGGAGTTGACTCGAGCTCGTGCCAGTGACCTTGATATGCTTGGAGTCGACTCGTGAAACTCGGGAGTCGACTCGTATCTCAGACATTGGTTCATGCAGACTTCTTAACTTATCCAAAATGCTATGAACCAAGTCTAGAGACACTTGGACAGGATTTTCACCGAAACACTCAATTGAATTCATTAGTAATCACAAGATATACTCAAATGCTTTGAGCTCATCAAAATCAAACGGGGTTTTAATCGATCACTCCACAAAGCCTCTCCCTTCCGATGCCACTGCTAGAAGCCATCGACGGATCCTTAGTGATAACCTTCTTGGTACGCCCCTTCCTCCAATGAATTACGATTTCATCTTCATATTGATCCGTAGAAATTAGGATTTCAAAATTTATTTAGATGGATGTCATGACTAGGTGATACTTATAACAAGATCTGCTGCTATTGTTGCATAGACTATGTTGCTTGAGACAAATTCCCGCATCTGCGTTTCACTTCTTAAGTAAAAACATGTGCTCTTTTATGCAGAAGAGAACGGGGATCATGTGACTCCCAAGTAAAATTGCCTTCCCCTATGCTTATTGGCTCTGGAGTGTAGGGTTCTAGCATGCTATAATGGACAGCGGAAGCTAGGAATTTTAAAAATTTCTTGATAAAGTTCCTTAATATAAAACTTTTATAAGCCAAGATCACTTTAATGGAAGCAATCAAATAATATAATAGAAATGCAGAAATAGAAGAATACCTCTAACGCTAATCCAATGTGTAGAATTTTCACTAGGTGCCCAAGTGTTCACCCTCCAACGTTGATCCACACGAAAACTTGATTCAAGTCTTAAGCTCCAAAGACTTTGATCCTTAATGCAGAATTCTTCTAAAGAACTCTAATGGCTTGCTTTCCTTCCTTTCTATTTTTTTTAACTTTCTAAAATCACTTCTAATCTTTTTGTCCTAAAGAAGACCACCTTGTCTTGGCTTAGGACACACTAGAAGCAATGCTAGAAAGAAAGAAACTAATGTAAGAAAGAAAGAAAAGAGGAGTGGGGTGGAGTTGGAATGATGAAACCCATGGAGTGCTAGCCTATTTATAATAGGTGTAGGGATGCATCTCCAAGGGATGCTGATAAGTGCTAAATAATGCATAAATTAATATCTTATTCATAGCACTTATCATTATTTTAATTCACATATTTTATAAATTTAACCAAAAAAAGTGTTACCTTCATAATTGCATTTTAATAAATTATTAAAAATAATTCAAGTTTGCCTGATTTTATTGATCGATTCTAATGTGTGCAGGTCAAGTCGAACTAATTGGGATAATGTCTGAACTAATGTGTGCAGGTCGCGTTTGCAGATGAACCCGTGTCCACGTCACCTTTTTTTAGTGCTTAGAGATCAAGCTTCCATGTCCTCCCCTGCTCCGTGTCCTAGCCAGAACCAAGTCGTTCACCATATCCAATTTCCTCCCAGCATCCCATCTTTCATGATTCCTCCCGAGCTTCCCAGCCACATGAACCTCTTCCCAGCCAAATAGTCTCGAATGGATATGTTCCCAGTCGAGTGGACATGTTCCCAGCCAACCGCAAATCAAAGCCTCTCTATTCCCTTCTTTTGGAACAAATCCCAGCATTCCATCATCCGCGATTCATCTTCACCTCATGTCAAAGCTCCTTCCAATCTCTTGCGTTCCACGATATTCACCCAGCACAAAGTCGAGATCAACTTCTAAAACAAATCCCCCTGTTTCACGCGTCTTCATCTCAACCAAATCCAACATTCCCAAACCTCCCGGCCATCAAATCTTATCTCCCAGATTAGATCACCTCCCAAGGATTGCATCTCAAACCTTATCCCATCACCTACAGATTCTCAAATCTCCCAACGTCCCAGCTATTCCGCTCCACGAGTTCATGCGTGCAACCCGAGTCGGCCACGTCCTGCATCTTCCCCTGTTCCAGACTCCACGGAAAGTAGCTCCCAGCATTGCATCCGAATCCAGCATCCTCATCCTCTTCCCATCGGCATCTTCAACCGTGAACAGCATCCCCTGCTCCCAGCTCACCTTATCTTCATCCTCTTGCGATTCATCATCCCTTGTTTCCAGCCAACCATATACATCATCCCCGTGTCCAGCTGCTCAACTCCAAGTATCTCCCTGCATCCACGTCCGCCCGTTCGCATGAGATCCTCCCAACGTCCACGGTCTTCCATTGCTTCGGAATAGCCGGGATCTTCTCAACCATCTCCGCGTGCATCCCATCATCCCTTCATCTCGGGTCAAGCCAACAAATGCATCCTTACCCCATGGCCAGCCGTTCCCAAGCTTCCAAGCAAGCTTCATCTAAACTGCCAGCCGAATCCAAGCTTATCCCCTGTTTCCAGTGTTCATTCCCAACCAAGCCCAAAGCATCCGCGGATCAGCAGCAACGGCTCATCTCATTTCTTCTCAGCCTTCATCCCGTTAGTAATCGTCCTTATCCCATTCCCAGCCACGTGCGGATTAGACCCATGCATTGATCTAGCTTCCCAGCCTTAAAACAGAGCAACCCATCTTCCCTACAAACTAGAAGCCGTCCGCGATTCAAGGCCCTTCCGGATCAGCTCCCAGCCGTCCCAAATCCCGTTCAGAATCCAAACTCCCACGTCTCCATATTCATCCTCATCCTCCCGAATCATTTGATCGAGCTTCATCTCCCAGCTCAGCCTCTTTCAAACGCCCGGATCAGCTCATGCCTTATCCGCCCATTCAGAACAGCTACAAGCAAGAGAGAGAGAGAGATGGGCTGCCTATATAAGGGAGGACTTCTGATCAGAGTGAGCATTCCTCCTTCCCCACCGGGGGGGCATTCCCTCTTCCCCACCGGGGGCTGCTCCCAACTTCTCTTCGGCAAGCTCTTCTCAGGAGAAATCCCACAGAAATAAGAGGAGGGAGAGACGTTTGGGTATTGTGGGAAGACTTCCCTCGGAAAGAAAAGAATGAAATGGGGAGAATGAGGGGAGGGGAAACAGAGCTTTTTCTACCATTGCATCATCACACTTCGGTAGGATCGTGCGTCCATCACACTTCGGTAGGACAGTGCAATGATGGCTGGGAGGTTTGGGATGTTGGATTTGGTTGAGATGAAGACGCGTGAAACAGGGGATTTGTTTAGAAGTTGATCTCGACTTTGTGCTGGGTGAATGTCGTGGAACGCAAGAGATTTGGAAGGAGCTTTGACATGAGGTGAAGATGAATCGCGGATGATGGAATGCTGGGATTTGTTCCAAAGAAGGGATAAGAGAGGCTTTGATTTGCGGTTGGCTGGGAACATGTCCACTCGACTTGGAACATATCTATTCGAGACTATTTGGCTGGGAAGAGGTTCATGTGGCTGGGAAGCTCGGGAGGAATCATGAAAGGTGGGATGCTGGGAGGAAATTGGATATGGTGAACGACTTGGTTCTGGCTAGGACACGGAGCAGGGGAGGACATGGAAGCTTGATCTCTAAGCACTAAAAGAAGGTGACGTGGACACGGGTTCATCTGCAAACGCGACTTGCACACATTAGTTCAGACATTATCCCAATTTGTTTGACTTGACCTGCACACATTAGACTCGATCAATAAAATCAGGCAAAGTCAAATTATTTTTAATAATTTATTAAAATGCAATTATGAAGGTCATACTTTTTTTTTGGTTAAATTTATAAAATATGTGAATTAAAATAATGATAAGTGCTATGAATAAGATATTAATTTATGCATTATTAGCACTTATCAGATGCATCCCATCCACACATCCTCTCATGAAAGGGCATCATCTAAAGGGCTATATCAAATAAGAGGAGGCGTAGATCAAGTGAGGAGGTGTATCAAATGATATGTCCTTTCATGTGGTGCCATATTTTGACCAAGTCAACATCACATGCCAATCACATGTCCATCACGCCTCACCTCTTGATCTTTCATGATGATGATCCAAGGGCTCCAATGCAAGGTGCCATTTACTTCACCCATTATGTCTTCATCCAATGGTGGGATTAAGATCCAATGGTCATTATAATAGCCATCCTCTAACCTAATCCAATTGGGTTAAACCAACTCTCCATTATGTCTTCATCCAACGGTAGATCAAGATCTAACGGTCTAGATTGAATGATTTATTAAATCTAATCCAATTAGACTCAAATCAAGCCAATTAGATGCCAATCTTGGCTAACCCATATTAGAACATGATCTAATCAAATTAGATCAATTAAGAATCAGATTCGAATTCAATTCGAATCAGGAGCTAAGGGTTTGCAACACCTGCTAGGATGTCTATCTTGCAAACATGATCTAATCCAATTAGACCCTTGATAAGTTTTCTTGTGTGTGACCCATTGAGTTCCATACTTAGCCAGCAATAGGTGTGAGTGCGAGTTGACCCAACATGATTAGAACTCTTCTAATCGATTTAAGTCCAAACTGCGCGAACTCGAACTTAACAATTAGAATCCTTTCTAATTGGTGATCGAATTAAACTCTTTAATTCGATCAAACCTATAATACAAGATTGATGCCTAGAAACGTGTCATGTCTACCCAGAAAATATGAAATTTGGTGGAAATACCAAAA
This sequence comes from Phoenix dactylifera, assembly GCF_009389715.1. Taxonomy (NCBI): domain Eukaryota; kingdom Viridiplantae; phylum Streptophyta; class Magnoliopsida; order Arecales; family Arecaceae; genus Phoenix; species Phoenix dactylifera. The sequence continues at coordinate 121,807 of NW_024068180.1, forward strand.
ATATCCTTCAGTGGCAAGTTACCGTGCAATTCAATCCGTTAATCAAACTGCATCCCGAATATGTATATGAGTATGAATATATATCAAACTCAATTTCATATTCATATATTTCTCAATCTTCTAATGATAATTCGAATAATGAAACATTAGAAATTCTTTCTAATTTTCATTGTGCTTTGATCAAAGGCTCCCTAAATTATCATATGATTAGAATAAATAGGATGCGATCTTCTCTTACTAGAAGTGATTAATTCCTTGTTGACCTACTCATAACCTTCGTACACAATCCACCATATCAGAAGACCTCGTACACAACTATTGTCATGATGAGTGGAAACCAAAATATAGATTTATGTGCACAAATACTATGGTGATCTCAGGTCAAAGGATCAGTTGCAACAACTTCCACTAAAAGAATCATCTTTTGACATGTAAGTAAGATTTTATAAGATTTCTCTTTTTAGGTCAATACAGTGAACTCATTCCTCTAATGAGCACCCACATCTTTGTATTAGTGTCTCACACAATGATGTGAGATCAATCACTCTCTACATCAAGCATACATAGAATGTGCCAGTTTTTCGGTAATATTGATCCCCGACTCATTGTACCAACGACTGAAAATATTTAAGATTAGGGTTTTAGGATTTAGGCTCACTAGTATGATCTCATCATACCTCAAAACTATTGCCCTAATCTAAGGAATTTAATCACAAATATAATCAACAGCATATGATAAAACACAATGCCTTTATTCATATTTAAATGTCATGTACATGATTTGGAAAATCAAAAGAAAATCCTTCACAATTCATATTGCGATAGGCTTGTAGGGCATCTATTCTTTCAATCTTCCACTTGCACTAAGCCAATCGCCCTTATATTCATCCCCATACAATCGAGGTGGCGATCGACATTGCCTGTTGTGGTAGGCTTTAGTTGAACGGATCTGCTAGGTTGTTCTTTTGTGTCTACTCGTTCAATCACTATGTCTTGTCTCTCGACGATCTCTCGAACGAGGTGGAAACGTCTTAGAATGTGCTTGGATTTGTGATGAGATCTTGGTTCCTTCGCTTGAGCACAGCTCCAGTGTTATCACAATAAACTGAAAACTGGTCCAGCAATCTCAGGAACTACTCCTAACTCAGAGATGAACTTCTTCATCCAGACAGCTTTCTTAGCGGCTTCACTTACAGCAATGTATTCTGCCTCAGTAGTTGAGTCAGCTACAGTTTGCTGCTTGGAATTCTTCCAGCTCACTGCACCACCATTTTAGGGTTAAAGACATATCCTGAATGGACTTGCTATCATTGGATCTGACTGAAAACTAGAATCTGAAAATTCTTCTAGTTTCAACTCAGATCCTTCATAAACTAGAAAATATCTTTTGTCCTTCTCAAGTACTTAAGAATATTGTTAACAGTTATCCAATGATCCTCTCCTGTATCAGCCTAGAATCTGCTTGTTATGCCTAAGGCATAAGTAACATCAGGTCTGGTACATAGCATAGCATACATTATTGATTCTACTGCCGGAAGCATAGGGAATAGAATTCATTCTATTCCTCTCTTCAGATATCTTAGGAGACATCTTCTTAGAGAGACGTATGCCATTACTCATAGGCAAGTAACCTCTTTTACTTCCTTCCATGCTGAATCTTTTCAGAATATGATCTATGTACCTAGACTGGGACAAGCCTAGCATCCTTTTTAGATCTATCCCTATAGATCTTATATACCAAGTATATAGGATGCTTCTCCCAAGTCTTTCATGAAAAAAATTTTGATAGCCAAGTCTTGACCGATTGTAACATTGGAATATCATTTCCAATGATTAGTATATCATCTACATACAATATTAAGAAGGACAATGGCACTCCCACTAGTCTTCTTGTACACACATGGTTCATCCACATTTTTGAATAAAACCAAACTCTTTGATTGTTGTATCAAAATGGATGTTCCAACTCCTTGATGCTTGCTTTAATACATAAATGGATCTCTTAAGCTTGCATACTTGATTTGCTCTCCCACTTGAGACAAATCCTTCTGGCTGTGTCATGTATCCTCAAGATAACTATTAAGGAAGGAAGTTTTGACATCCATCTGCCAAATTCATAATCATAGTATGCAGCTATTGCAAGCAAAATCCGAATAGATTTAAGCATGGCAACTGGTGAAAAAGTTCATCATAGTCAATTCCTTGCTTTTGCCTGAAACCTTTTGCCACCAATCTAGCCTTGTAGGTTCTACTTGGACATCTGCTCCAATCTTCTTCTTATAGACCCATTTGCAACCTATAGGGTTTACACCTTCTGGTGCATCAACCGAAGTCCATACTTGGTTGGTATATATAGAGTCTATTTCGGATTCATAGCTTCTAACCATTTGTTAGAGTCATTACTCATGATACCTTCCCGAATAGGTCAGAGGATCATCATTTTCAACGATGTGGCTTCATCATTCTCAATGATAAACCCATACCTCTTAGGTGCATTTCGCACTCTATCTGACCTTTGGAGAGAGTGTGTTGTGGTTGTACTTCATCAATGGGTACATCTGGTTGAGGAATATCTTGTGTTTCCATTTGTAGGTCTTGAACTTCTTCAAGTTCAATTCTCCTATCCTTGCCTTTTTCTAAGATAAACTCTTCTCTAAGAAAGTGACATATCTACCTACAAAGACCTTTTGTTCGGTTAGATGATAGAAGATGTATCCTATACTATCTTTAGGATAACCTACAAAAATACATTTATCTGATCTAGCACTTAGCTTATGTCCAAAATTTCTTTTGACATAAGCTTTACAGCCCCATATCTTAAGATACTTAAGATTAAGCTTCTTTCCTCTCCATATCTCATATGGAGTACTAGATACAGATTTTGATGGTACCCTATTTAATACAAGTGCAGCAGTTTCTAGGGCAAAATCCCAAAAGAAAATAGGAAGATCTGTAAAGCATATCATGGATCGTACCATATCTAATAGAGTATGATTCCTCCGTTCGGCTACACCATTTAATTGTGGCGTATACGGAGGTGTCCATTCAGAGAGAATGCCCTTTTCTTTAAGATGATTTAAAAACTCACTAGAAAGATAGTCACCTCCTCGATCAGATCGAAAGATTTTAATACACTTTTCAGTTTGTTTTTCAACCATACTTTAATACTCTTTAAATTTATCAATGGCTTCGGATTTATGTTTCATAAGATATACATATCCGAACCTTGATAAATCATCAGTAAATGCCATTGGAATCTTCGCAGAAGGATAGGCTTAAGGTGAGTGGTTACCGGTAGGGGAGCGTTAATGAAATAAGAGTATCCACCTCTAGCAGGAGTTGTCATAGGACCACATACATCTGTATGCACAAGTCCTAATAACTCTCTTGCCCTTTCTCCATGTCCAATGAATGGAGACTTAGTCATTTTACCCATAAGACAAGATTCACAAGTTCCTAATGATTCATAATCATAAGGATCAAAGAACTCTTCTTTGTACAACTTGTTGATTCTTGATTCGCTTATGTGACCAAGTCGGCAATGCCAAAAAAGGGTGTTATTTACTTCTTCTCTCTTTCTTTTATTGCTTTTATCAATATAAAAGACATTGTCATTAAGTAATAGAACAAGAAGGCTATTTTGCATAATGCCATTGCAATAGACTTTATTAGAAAAAGAAATTGAGCAACCATTGCTCTTTACATTAATTTCATATCCTTTCTTTAACAACAAAGGAATGAAAATTACATTTCTAATAATTTTGGGCATATAATAACAATCTTCTAATTCCAGGAGCTCTTCCGAAGGCAACTCCAAATGGTAGGTTCCAACAGCTTCAACCTGAATGGACTCTCCTCCAGCGCCATACAGCTCGAAGTCACCTTTCTTCAAAATTCTAATTTTCTGTAGTCCATTCAAAGATTTGCAAATGTGAGAACCACAGCCGGTATCCAATACCTATGAATTTGAATTTGAAGAACTTAATGATAAGTTGGCATGTAACATAAATATACCTTTCGATGCAACTCTTGCATCGGTCTTCATACTTGCAAGAAAACTCTTGCAATTTCTCTTCCAGTGGCCTTCCTTGCCGCAGTGGAAACAGATACTGGGTTTGGAGTTTTTCTTTTCTTTCTTCTTCTTGATCTTGCTACTATTAGGGTTCAACCTTTTCTTAAAATCCTTATTGCCTGATTTCTTCCTTGAGCTCCTATCAACAAGAAGGATCGGACCCTTTTCATTTTGATATGGGTTTCAGCTGTCTTTAACATATTTAATGGCTCAGGCAGTGAGATATTCAGCTTGTTCATGTGAAAATTCACAACAAACTGAGAGAATGATTCAGGTAGTGATTGCAGGATCAAATTCTGACTGAGCTCACTGTCCATAGCAAAACCTAATTGACTTAATCTGGTGATCAAGTCTATAACCATAAGACAATGGTTTTGCATGGACGTTCCTTCATTCATTCTAGCACGGAAACAATTGCTTAGATATCTCATATCTAGCAGTTCTACTCTGGCTCTCCATACAACTCCTTTAAATTAAGAAGTATGGATTGAATGTCCATGTTCTCATGTTGTCTCTGTAGCTCATTGCTCATGGAGGCAAGAATGATACATTTGACAGGTTAAACTGTCATTCTTCCACATCTATATATGGCTACCTCCTCTTCTGTAGCATCATCCCCTAGATCTCCAAGATCAGGGGTTTCAAGAATATAGAAAATTTTTTCCTGAGTGAAGTACAATCTTAAGATTCCTCAACCAGTCTATATAGTTTGGACCGGTTAACTTGTTGGCATCCAAGATGCCTTTTAGTCATAGTGAAGATGCCATTTAATTCAGAATTAATTCTACATAAGCAAAGAACAAAACTATCATAAACAAACCAATCATGATGACATATATATAATTAGACAAGGACTTTATCTAATTGTTACTCCTACTATTTTATCGAATATCATAGCCCTCTCCTATGATAAACGAGAAAATCTAATTTTTCTTAGTAGGGTTGAGATCCTAATTCATCATAAAAGTCTCGTGGTTGCCACAACAAACCTTTATGAGTTCAAAGGTTGGAAACTCTTTCCAATTGCATCTCAAGCAATTCTCAACTTTATCCTATCCTCTTAAAACACTTATAGCCTTGTGGTTGCACAACAAACTATAATGTTTAGTTAAGTCAAACCCTTCATTTCCATATAGTCATATTCAAATAATATTGCCCTTATGGTTGCACAACAAAACAACATATTAAAATATGCCATAAGCATCTCTATACACCAAGACAGTATAACATCAGTCCCCATTGCAAGTCTTGTGGTTGCACAACAAACTAGCATGGATCTTGACATAATAATGTCGAGGCATGAAGGAAGGATTGATAGTCAACTTTAAAGACCACGCAATAGCACGTATCTGGTAGGATAGTGATTACGGGTATCGATCCACAGGGATTGGGGTACAATTATTTTTCTTTTAAAAAAAATAAAATATTTAAAAAGAAAGAGTTGGTGAAGAAAATTAAACTAAGAAATTTAATAAAAGAAAATGCAATTAAAAAGATATCAGTTTGGGAAAAACCTAGGGCAAGGAATTCACCACTAACATCGAGACAAGGGTTATTTATATTTCAATTTATTCTTGGATAAACATGCAAATTGGCTACAAGCCTAATAAGCATTTAAATAAAAATTACAAAAGTAATTTAGGCATAATCCATCTTAGTTAGCATGAAATGTCTACCCTAATCTAAGGTGGCAGCACATCGCATCTTCCTTTAGCATGGACTATCTTATATTTACTTTAGTGATCATGAAGAGCAATTGTATAAACATCATATTTAAAATCACAGAATTCAAATATGGAATTAAAGAAATATTCATTAAGATCAAAGAAGTTTATACAATTCCAAGAACATAAATCAAAAATATAAAACCCTTGGCCCTTTGTTAGGGCTACATCCGGCCCTGGAGAAGAGATCAGCCTTTCATGGAGTGGTGGACGGCAGCAGCAGCACAGCAGCGGGCTCCCATCCCTTCCTTCTCTTTCTCCTTTGAAATATTCCCAAAATAGCCAAACCTCTCTCCCTCCTCTGCTTTTTTTTAATTTCTTGTGGGAACTCCCTGAGAAGAGCCAAGCTCTTCTTCTCCCGGTGGAGAACTTGGCCTTTGAGGAGAGATGGGTTTCAAGGGGTCCGTCTCCTCCCCTTTTATAGCCTTCACCGGCCTTCTTCTCTCCCCTATTTTGAGTGCAGATAAGGATGAAGACGCGGTGGGATAAGGCAGATGAATCTGCTCCTTGATCCTTGGACGCGGTGGGATAAGGATGCAAGGCTGGTTCGGATGGAGCTGATAGGTTGGGAACGTGGGAAATATGTGGATTGGCTCACGGAAAGCTGGAGACGGAGATGTTGTGAAGATACGATGGGAAGAGGATGAGGATGCTGTTTTGTTGCTGGGAGGTTTAGGATGAAGTTGTTCTGAAACAGGGGAGCTAGGACGCAATCAATCCGAACGGATATGAAATTGTTGGAGTTTGAAGCTTATCCGGGTCGGAATGCAGGGGATTGGAAGGAGCTCTTGGACGTTGGGATGAATCGTGGATAAGGGGAATTCCAAGCCGGAAGAGGAGGATTGAGATGAAGGTGGATCACGGAAAGAATGGGCCTTTGATACTTCTGTTTCGAAACAGAGGAAACTTGTTTGGATGCCGTGAAATCCGGAATGGATGTGCATGGCTGAGAGGAGATCTGTGGAGAATCAATGTGGAGCTGTTAGCTTCCAGACGCGGAGAGAAATGGGATTTGAAGATGTTGGATTTGGTGAAGATAAGGATGAACTGGAAGATGTTGGAATCTCGGCTGAAATCAATCCCAAAACAGAGGAAGGCGTGGGTGGATCTCGGATGAGATGGGTTGCTGGGATCTAGCGGAAGAAATGCTGAGAATGGGGAGGATCTAAGAGATGGGTCGAACGAGGACGTGGAAGTTGAAACAGGGGATTCCATTTGTAGATGTGATCCGGAGAAGAGGATGAAGTGGACGTTGGATACTCGGGATTCGGTGGGAGGTGGAGATTTGAATGGATGAAAATACGATGGCTGGGAACAGGGTGAAGACGTTGAAGATAAACACGGCCGCGAGGGTGAGTTTGGATGTGAGCGTGGGGAGGATGAGAATGGGTTGGTTGAAGACGCTTTGGAGATGAAGATACGGGATAAACTCGGAACAAGATGAGAGCTGGGGCGTTATTATTTCCTTTTCTTCTCTGGAACACGGAAGGGAGGAATGATTCGAGAACTAGAGTTTGAATAAGATGTGAGGAGTGGATGGAGCTTTGGGATCCGTGCAACTACGATGGTATGCTTTGAGATCTGAGAGACAAATAATTGAAAGGATTTTATTAAAATAGGAGAATTGGATCATATGGAAAAAGAGTTGGAACGAGTGGAAAGAAATTTAGGTGAACTTGTGAAGAGTCGGAAATTAATGGGAAGCACTAGGTTCTGGAGAAGAATTCTTGGAGTCGACTCTGGAGATGTAAAATTGTGAAATGATGCAGTGTTAGTTTAGGCTTTACCTAATTAAGCTTGACTTGACCTGCATACATTAAGCTCAATCAGTAAATAAATAAGTAAAACTCGAATTACCTTTAATTAATTTATTAAAATGCAATGATGAAGGTAACACATATTTTATGGTTAAATTTACGAAATATGCAAATTAAAATAATGGTAAGTGCTATGAATAAAAGGTTAATTTATGCATTATTTAGTACTTATCACACCCCCCAACCTGAATTTTGCTAGTCCTCGAGCAAAATAAAAATTAACTCATTTTCGCAGGAATCGCGATTGCATTTACCGTATACAATAAGGCTTTAAACCCCTAGGTGGCCCTAGTGGACGAGTTTTGTCTCGTGATGGTTTTCGGTTCAGATACCCACAAACTGCTGTCGAAAGAATTTATTTTATTATTTTATAAAATCTAATTTCAAATGCATTAAGGCCAAGAATTTCAAAAGCACACAAAGTTTTAATTACTAAGTCAGCCCAAATCCAAGGTCAGTATGCAACTTAAGTTGAAGTCATTAAGTTTCTGTTAGAGAGTTGTAAGGCTAATTTATACTTGGGTGCCCGGTGATATTTGGACCATACACAAGCTAAGGCTTTAGATTCTCCAGAATACTGCTAAAACTAGTAGTTTCCAAGAATTGGTCAGATAAGACCTAATCACTGATTCAAAATCATCCTACCTTGCAGGATTTCGAGAGTTGTGGATGTTTACTTTAATACCTCATGGGCTTTATCTGTAATATTCCAGTTTACTCGAATTTTTACAACGACGGCTTTCACACTATCCTCTTTTTCAAGGTCAATATTATTTTCTCTTTTTCTCCTTTTTTTTATATTTTTTTTATTATTATTTTATTTTATATTTATTACGCACTTTTACTCTTGTAATGATTCCTCCATGTAACGAGCATTCAGTCAACACTCCCACACCAGATGGGCATAAGGTGTTAGGCATCAAGACTCCCCTACGGACCTATGCTCGGATTTATCATTGCAAGCCCGCTGACCTTTGACAATAGGTAGCCCTTTTCGATGTACCTGACTAAATTCGCTTCTTTTTTTTTTTTTAATAGCAAATTAGATAGGTATGATTCATCAGGACTCAAGGTGCTACCAGACTTAACAACATCATGTTTAAACCTAACCCTTAGAAGTGCAGGCCATACGTGTTGTGAAATTTCAAAGTAAAATTATCTTACAACTCGCTAAAAGAATTTTTAATGAAAGAACTCAAATTGACTTATTCCTGACTAATCATTGGGCTTTTTAGATTTTATATACTTTGTGTGATTATCATTTCAGCACTAAGGCATAGAAATTAGGTTTTTTTTTTAAAATTCACTTTTTTTTTGAAATTCACTTAAAAATGTGAAAATGCGAAAAATTCCTTTAAAAATTCGAATCCTATACCCCCCAACCTAGATCAGACATTGTCCTCAATGTTTTTTTTTTGAATATTATGTTATTATTTTTATTGTTTAATATATTTTTTATTTTAGATGAAAATATGATGCATATGGAGGATAGAAGCATTTTACCGTAGTTGCATCAGTAATATGAGGGATCCTGTTAAAAAAATGCGACAAGAAAATATGCGAAAATAACCTACGAGAATTGGGTTGCCTCCCAACAAGCGCTAAGTTTAACGTCTTCAGCCAGACGCAGTGCATCCTTATCAAATCATACCGGGTTCATGCGGGTTCTCCAAGGAAGAAAATTTATGGAAGATTGATTGTTAAGCAGGAAGTTGACTGCTTCTATGGCCTTGTCGATATCAAAGTCAAAATGGGCCAAGTATGTTTTCAGAGGGTTATCTGCCAAAATATAGGGAAGGGTTTTCTTCTACAAGATCGTCCATTTTGTCTATTAGGAAGCACTCAACTTTCTTTGCAGGTTGATCAGAGGCACAAAATATATTTAACTTGACCTTCATATTCCCAAAGGATATATTCATCACCCCAGTTCTACAATTTATACTCGCATTGGCTGTAGCTAAAAGGGGCGCCCAAGGATCACGGGGATTTGTTTCTTAGGATTAGGCTCATGTTCCATATCAAGGACGATAAAATCTACTGAAAAATAGAATTTATCTACCTTGACAAGAACATCTTCAATTATTCCTCGTGGTATTTTTACAGATCGATCAGCCAACTGAAGGGATACCGAGGTTGGTTTTAACTCACCTAACCCAAGTTTCTCATAAACTGAGTAAGGTAAAAGATTGACACTTGCCCCTAGATCTAAGAGTGCTCGATCAATGAAATTATTTCCTAAGACACAGGAGATGGTGGGAGCACCAGGATCTTTAAATTTCGGAGGGGTGTTGTGTTGGAGAATAAAACTCACTTGCTCAGTTAGGAAGACCTTTTTAGGCACATGTGTCCTAGATTTTCGCTTTTGAGTAGAAAGGTCTTTGAGAAATTTGGCATAGGAGGGAACTTGTCTAATAGCATCAAGAAGCGGGAGATTGATTTTGACTTATTTGAAAACCTCCATCATCTCCTCTAGTGAAGTTCCTTTTTTGCCAAAGAAAGAGGGTGAATTGAGAGCATCAGAAATGGGACCTTTGGAATGTGAGTTGTGGCAGATGGTGGACTAGCTGAAGAAGAAGAAGGTTTTGGATTTTCATGTGATACATTCCTCTCTTCTTCTTTACCTTCCTTATGTTACCCTCCTCAATCGTATTGTCTACTACACGTCCACTCCTTAGGGTAGTCAAAGCATTGGCTTGTTCATGATGAATTGTATTTGGTTGATTTTCTTGAGCCATGTATTGTCCCCTAGGATTACTCACTGGTTGGCTTGGAAGCTTTCCTTCCTCTCGCTTATTCAGTGCATTAGCTAGTTGCCTCATTTGGGATTCTAGCTTGGCGATAGATTGCATGTGAGAGTGCACCAATTGTGTAATGGTTTCCAAACCTTGAAGGGAGGTCAACACTTTCTCCTCAAAGGCTATGTTTCTTTGGGGTGCTGGAGAAGTGTGTTGAAATTGAGTCAAAGGATGGTAGGGATGAACATTCTGGAATGGTTGAAAGTTTTGGGAATAAGGTTGGGAAGTATTGGAAGTCTGCTGCTTCCAAGAGAAATTTGGATGGTTGCGCCACCCCGGATTATAAGTGTTAGAATATGGATCATTACTCGGTCGGGATTGCGTTTGGGCAGCATTTACTTGCTCTTGCACAAATTCAGGAAATTGTGCTGCCGAAGGGCATTCATGAATAGGATGAGACGGGCTAGAACAAAGAGCACCGACTTGTGCTTGGGAAAAATTTGGAAGCTGTTCTCTAGACATTAGCTGGTCCAACTTGCGGGACAGTGCATCTACTTTGTCAGATAGACCTATGGACTGGCTAACTTCATATATGGTCCCTTTTCTTTGAGAACTCGGGGGTGCTTGACAAGCGGAGGAGGCATGGTGGAGAGAATTTTTCATTAAGGTTTTCAAAACATCTGCCATGCCTCATGCTCACTCTTAAGCATGAAAGTACCCCCGCATGCGGCATCGATCATCTGACGATTTCGTTCAGTCAATCCGTCATTGAAACATTGCACTAATTGCCATTTGGGTATTTGATGATGCGGGCATTTTCGGAGTAAGTCTCTAAATTTTTTCCAAGTTTCATGAAATTCTTTCCCGTCAGATTGGGAGAAGCTCGTGATAGCACGCCGAAATTGGTTTGTTCTTCCTATGAAAAATATTTTTTAGAAATTCATATTGCATTTGAGCCCATGAAAGAATGGAATTGGCTTCTAATGAATGAAGCCACTGCTTAGCTCTATCTTTAAGAGAAAAAGGGAATAGCCTAAGTTTCAGAGCATCATCAGTGAAGTTCTGAATTTTGACAGTGGTACAAATCTCAAGGAACTCATCTAAATGTTTGTATGGGTCTTCATTATTGAGTCCATAAAAAGAGGAAAGCATTTGGATGACACTAGACTTAATTTCAAAATGTGCAGCAGCGGTGGTATCAGGTAGTCGAATACAAGATGGAGAGGTATAAATGGAAGGAGTGAAGTACTCCTTTAGGAGTTTGGGTTGTTCTTCAGCCATCTCTATAAGTGGAGCAGATCCTATGGTTCTATAGGTGCGGATTTCAGCTCGAAGGGCCCTAATAGAACGCTCTATTTCAGAGTCAAAAGGTACTAATTCAGGAGATTTGGAACGACACCCTAGCATACACTAAGACTCCTCGGATCAGTACAGTCAAGCATGCACTAAAAAGAAAAACACAATTCCTTATGTTCACCCTAAAATTACTAGACAGCTCCTAACTAGTTTGAAGAGTGCACCTAAGCCTCCAATCCGGTCTAATGACTGAGCTGACCAGGTAAGCTCCCAGGTAAGTGGGGGGTCACGATGCGTTGCAAAGGTTCCACTTAAAAACCACTTGCCTCGAACAGATGAACTGTCTCCCTTAAAGGGACAAAGCTTGCCTCGACATCAACTGAGCCACAGAGCGAAATTGGTGCAACTTTCGGTGATCTTCGTCCTATTGAGCTCGAATGTCCCTAGGGGCCAACGTCTAATTGATTTTAATTAACGTGATGGCTATGTGAGAATTGATTCACCTAACTTGGGCAAGAATCTGGTGATGAAATCCAGTTCTTATCTTGTTGGGGTGATCGCCTTTACTATGTGCGGATTAATTGGTGTATGTGTATCAAGCATGCATTCACACTTTTACTGAAATTAAAATCAAACAATCACCACAAAATTTTAAGCAAACTGGGAATCAATTTAAATAAGAAAGGTTTAGAGATTACCAAAGGGAATTTCCCCAGCAATTTTTAAAGCAAACCTTTACCGTATTCTTTTTTCAATAGTTCCTTTTTTGATCGCCCCAGATTTTCTCTTCGATTCCTGATCAAATCATACTAAAAGAAAAACCCAAAAATTAGTAAGAGAAAAAAGAGATAAGGAAAGTAACAAAAATAGAAAATATTTTTATTTTATTTTAAATATATATATATTTTTTTTGAAAGTTTTTTTTTTTATGAAAAGGAAAACAACTATGCTAGCAATCTCCGGCAACGGCGCCAAAAATTGATAGTCAACTTTAAAGACCACGCAATAGCACGTATCTGGTAGGATAGTGATTACGGGTATCGATCCACAGGGATTGGGGTACAGTTGTTTTTCTTTTAAAAAAATAAAATAAAGGAAGAGTTGGTGAAGAAAATTAAACTAAGAAATTTAATAAAAGAAAATGCAATTAAAAAGATATCAGTTTGGGGGAAACCTAGGGCAAGGAATTCACCACTAACATCGAGACAAGGGTTATTTATATTTCAATTTATTCTTGGATAAACATGCAAATTGGCTACAAGCCTAATAAGCATTTAAATAAAAATTCACAAAAGTAATTTAGGCATAATCCATCTTTAGTTAGCATGAAATGTCTACCCTAATCTAAGGTGGCAGCACATCGCATCTTCCTTTAGCATGGACTATCTTATATTTACTTTAGTGATCATGAAGAGCAATTGTATAAACATCATATTTAAAATCACAGAATTCAAATATGGAATTAAAGAAATATTCATTAAGATCAAAGAAGTTTATACAATTCCAAGAACATAAATCAAAAATATAAAACCCTTGGCCCTTTGTTAGGGCTACATCCGGCCCTGGAGAAGAGATCAGCCTTTCATGGAGTGGTGGACGGCAGCAGCAGCACAACAGCGGGCTCCCATCCCTTCCTTCTCTTTCTCCTTTGAAATATTCCCAAAATAGCCAAACCTCTCTCCCTCCTCTGCTTTTTTTTTAATTTCTTGTGGGAACTCCCTGAGAAGAGCCAAGCTCTTCTTCTCCCGGTGGAGAACTTGGCCTCTGAGGAGAGATGGGTTTCAAGGGGTCCGTCTCCTCCCCTTTTATAGCCTTCACCGGCCTTCTCCTCTCCCCTGTTTTGAGTGCAGATAAGGATGAAGACGCGGTGGGATAAGGCAGATGAATCTGCTCCTTGATCCTTGGACGCGGTGGGATAAGGATGCAAGGCTGGTTCGGATGGAGCTGATAGGTTGGGAACGTGGGATATATGTGGATTGGCTCACGGAAAGCTGGAGACGGAGACGTTGTGAAGATACGATGGGAAGAGGATGAGGATGCTGTTTTGTTGCTGGGAGGTTTAGGATGAAGTTGTTCTGAAACAGGGGAGCTGGGACGCAATCAATCCGAACGGGATATGAAATTGTTGGAGTTTGAAGCTTATCCGGGTCGGAATGCAGGGGATTTGGAAGGAGCTCTTGGACGTTGGGATGAATCGTGGATAAGGGGAATTCCAAGCCGGAAGAGGAGGATTGAGATGAAGGTGGATCACGGAAAGAATGGGCCTTTGATACTTCTGTTTCGAAACAGAGGAAACTTGTTTGGATGCCGTGAAATCCGGAATGGATGTGCATGGCTGAGAGGAGATCTGTGGAGAATCAATGTGGAGCTGTTAGCTTCCAGACGCGGAGAGAAATGGGATTTGAAGATGCTGGATTTGGTGAAGATAAGGATGAACCGGAAGATGTTGGAATCTCGGCTGAAATCAATCCCAAAACAGAGGAAGGCGTGGGTGGATCTCGGATGAGATGGGTTGCTGGGATCTAGCGGAAGAAATGCTGAGAATGGGGAGGATCTAAGAGATGGGTCGAACGAGGACGTGGAAGTTGAAACAGGGGATTCCATTTGTAGATGTGATCCGGAGAAGAGGATGAAGTGGACGTTGGATACTCGGGATTCGGTGGGAGGTGGAGATTTGAATGGGATGAAAATACGATGGCTGGGAACAGGGTGAAGACGTTGAAGATAAACACGGCCGCGAGGGGGAGTTTGGATGTGAGCGTGGGGAGGATGAGAATGGGTTGGTTGAAGACGCTTTGGAGATGAAGACACGGGATAAACTCGGAACAAGATGAGAGCTGGGGCGTTATTATTTCCTTTTCTTCTCTGGAACACGGAAGGGAGGAATGATTCGAGAACTAGGAGTTTGAATAAGATCTGAGGAGTGGATGGAGCTTTGGGATCCATGCAACTACGATGGTATGCTTTGAGATCTGAGAGACAAATAATTGAAAGGATTTTATTAAAATAGGAGAATTGGATCATATGGAAAAAGAGTTGGAACGAGTGGAAAGAAATTTAGGTGAACTTGTGAAGAGTCGGGAATTAATGGGAAGCACTAGGTTCTGGAGAAGAATTCTTGGAGTCGACTTTGGAGGATGTAAAATTGTGAAATGATGCAGTGTTAGTTTAGGCTTTACCTAATTAAGCTTGACTTGACCTGCATACATTAAGCTCAATCAGTAAATAAATAAGTAAAACTCGAATTACCTTTAATAATTTATTAAAATACAATGATGAAGGTAACACATATTTTATGGTTAAATTTACGAAATATGCAAATTAAAATAATGATAAGTGCTATGAATAAAAGGTTAATTTATGCATTATTTAGTACTTATCAAGGATATCAGTAGTGTTTTATCAACATTAAGCTTATCCATAATAGGCAATCAAACAATTGGCCAGATAAGCAGGTGAGAGGCTCCTCTTACTCAGAGAGTAAAGTCCTAATTAAGTAACCACCTTTAGTGCTTTTTTTAGACACCAATTAGATTAATTGTTCTAGAATAGGTCAGCTCAAAGTTTTTCAACACTATGACTTAATATAATTTTATTGAGGGCTTACTGGTCTCATGCACATTCTATAATTATAATATATTGAACATATGTCTTTGTATATGCTACAACAAATTATATATTTATCTCATAGCATATATAAATCATAACCAACTATCATGCATCATAGCTATCTCATAGCATGTATAAATTATTACCAATTAACTAAATCAATTAACATATCTTCATATGAAAATTCATATCATGAAATTTATAACATAATACTATCTCATAGCATATATACATCATGGCTATCTCATAGCATGTACAAATTATTACCAATTGATTGGATCAATTAATATGCTTCAACATATCTTCTTATAAAAATTCATATCATGACATTTTATTATATATCATATCATATATGAATCATATAATTCAGCATTCTTCTAAACATATGACATTACTATCTCATAGTAATTTAACAATCATACATCATGCATAATCACCTGATTGAACCAATTAAGGGTGGCTCTGATACCACTGTAGGGTTCTAGCATGCTATAATGGGCAGCGGAAGCTAGAAATTTTAAAAATTTCTTGATATAGTTCCTTAACATAAAATCCTTGTAAGCCAAGATCACCTTAATGGAAGCAATCAAATAATATAATATAAATGCAGAATAGAAGAATACCTCTAATGCTAATCCAATGTACAGAATTTTCACTAGGTGCCCAAGTGTTCACCCTTCAACGTTGATCCACACGAAAACTTGATTCAAGTCTTAAGCTCCAAAGACTTTGATCCTTAATGCAGAATTTTTCTAAAGAACTCTAATGACTTGCTTTCCTTCCTTTCTATTTTTCTTTAACTTTCTAAAATCACTTCTAATCCTTTTGTCCTAAAGAAGACCATCTTGTTTTGGCTTAGGACACACTAGAAGCAATGCTAGAAAGAAAGAAACTAATATAAGAAAGAAAGAAGAGAGGAGTGGGGTGGAGTTGGAATGATGAAACCCATGGAGTGCTAGCCTATTTATAATAGGTGTAGGGATGCATCACCCATGGAGTGCTAGCCTATTTATAATAGGTGTAGGGATGCATCTCCAAGGGATGCATCCCATCCACACATCCTCTCATGAAAGGGCATAATCTAAAGGGCCATATCAAATAAGAGGAGGTGCAGATCAAGTGAGGAGGTGTATCAAATGATATGTCCTTTCATGTGGTGCCATATTTTGACCAAGTCAACATCATATGCCAATCACATGTCCATCACGCCTCACCTCTTGATCTTTCATGATGATGATCCAAGGGCTCCAATACAAGGTGCCATTCACTTGACCCATTATGTCTTCATCCAATGGTGGGATTAAGATCCAATGATCAATTATGATAGCCATCCTCTAACCCAATCCAATTGGGTTAAACCAACTCTCCATTATGTCTTCATCCAACGGTAGATCAAGATCTAACGGTCTAGATTGAATGATTTATTAAATCTAATCCAATTAGACTCAAACCAAGCCAATTAGGTGCCAACTCTTGGCTAACCCATATTAGAACATGATCTAATCAAATTAGATCAATTAAGAATCGGATTCGAATCTAATTCGAATCAGGAGCTAAGGGTTTGCAACACCTGCTAGGATGTCTATCTTGCAAACATGATCTAATCCAATTAGACCTTTGATAAGTTTTCTTGTGTGTGACCCATTGGGTTCCATACTTAGCCAGCAATAGGTGTGAGTGCGAGTTGACCCAACTTGATTAGAACTCTTCTAATCAATTTAAGTCCAAACTACGCGAACCCGAACTTAACAATTAGAATCCTTTCTAATTGGTGATCGAATTAAATTCTTTAATTCGATCAAACCTATAATACAAGATTGACGTCTAGCAACGTGTCATGTCTACCCAGAAAATATGAAATTTGGTGGAAATACCAAAAATATCCTTCAGTGGCAAGTTACCGTGCAATTCAATCCTTTAATCAAACTGCATTCCGAATATGTATATGAGTATGAATATATGTCAAACTCAATTTCATATTCATATATTTCTCAATCTTCTAATGATAATTCGAATAATAAAATATTAGAAACTTTTTCTAATTTTCATTGTGCTTTGATCAAAGGCTTCCTGAATTATCATATGATTAGAATAAATAGGATGCGATCTTCTCTTACTAGAAGTGATTAATTCCTTGTTGACCTACTCATACCCTTCGTACACAATCCACCATATCCAGAAAATCTCGTACACAACTTATTGTCATGAATGAGTGGAAACCAAAATATGGATTTATGTGCACAAGATACTATGGTGATCTCAAGTCAAAGGATCAGTTGCACAACTTCCACTAAGAGAATCATCTTTTGACATGTAAGTAAGATTTTATAAGATTTCTCTTTGTAGGTCAATTCAGTGAACTCATTTCTCTAATGAGCACCTACATCTTTGTATTAGTGTCTCACACAAGTGATTGTGAGATCAATCACCCTCTACATCGAGCATACATAAGATGTGCCAATTTTTTCGGTAATATTGATCCCCGACTCAATGTACCAACGACTGGAAATATTTAAGATTAGGATTTTAGGATTTTAGGTCTCACTAGTATGATCTCATCATAGCCTCAAAACTATTGCCCTAATCTAAGGATTTATCACAAATATAATTAACAACATATGATAAAACACAATGCCTTTATTCATATTTAAATGTCATGTACATGATTTGGAAAATCAATAGAAAAACCTTCACAATTCATATTGCAATAGGCTTGTAGGGCATCTATTCTTTCATGGAGGAGGGTTGGGACAGCCATGTTTTTGGACTATTGGATGTGATTGTAGTCTACCGCAAGCTTCCCTAGATTATTTCCAAGTGGTTGGTTTGAAGATGTGCGCATTGGCCATGCCATTGTACCACTTTGTTGCGTAACTTGTGGGTTAAATAAGGCCGTATCTATTTTCTTATCATGCTCTAAGCAAGGCTGGCATTCTGTTACTTGATATTAATAGGTTGTTTGGTGATTAATTAAAGACTTTAGTTGTTCTACGAGTTATTAATTTCAACTAATAGAATGCCAGATCAAGGCCCCTCACCCTATTCATTCAGAACCCCTAAATTAGCTTATTTCTTTCCATTTTCATGTTAAATTAGCTTGAATAAGGTGGATGAGAACATTTACACACACTAACTATTGTGGTTCAAATCTGGCCCGAGGATGACCACGCCGGAGGAGTCGAGAGAGCTGCCAGTGAGTGGAAGAAGAGGACGAGCGCCACCTCCCGTGCGGCGGCGGACCTGCACAAAGCCTCACCGGTGGGGTTCCGGTGAGGGCCCTCCGACGCTCAAGTTAGAGTGGAGTTTAGTAGGCTCAGCCCAAAGTTTACTGTTGCTGGAAATTGGACCCGGGGGTGACTGCGGGCTGAGGAGGAGGAGCACTGGCTGGGGATGCGGCGGCGGACGACTTTCTCTGGGAGACTTGCAAGAAGCCGATGGCCGGAGATTTCGGCGCCGACCCTCCGATGCTTAAGTCAGAGAATTTTTTTGTGGAGAAAGAGAGAGATTGCGTGTGTCAAAAGTCCTCCTCTTGAGAAGGAGTCCCCTTTTTATAAGAGGAGTGCAAGGGTTACCTGTGACTGGAAGTGACTGTGAGAATTAATGAGTTATCATCTCGATTGGACGTGATCGTGCGAATTAATGAGTTGCCATGGATGGCCCGAGATTTTGGACAGGCTGGCGGTTCGTTGAGATTGTGCGCATTTAATTGTTGACAGTCGTTGAGGCGGAGATCGTGGGATTGGATCCCGGATGAGGAGGAGAGGGACTTGATTTTTGGTGGAGCGGAGAGGTCTACTTCGTCCTTTGACTGGGTCTCCCTTGGGCTTGAGGTCGATCGGGCTCAGCTTAACCGAGATTAAGGCCGCAAGGCAGCGAGCTCTAAGGCCGGGTGCACTGAGGTCGGTCGCACTGAGGTCGGGCGTCTCGAGGTTGGGCGCCTCGAGGTCGGGCGCCTGGAGGTTGGGCGCCTCGAGGTCGGCGCCTTGAGGTTGGGCGCCTTGAGGGTTGTTGCCATTGCTCTCGTCTTCACGTGCCGACGATGTATCCACGTGTTTTGAGCAATCCATTTTTCTCCCAACACTAACATTTTGGCACATGAACATCACTTGAACAACATTGTTATCTATATGCAATGACATAGTTTAGGTGTCTTGCCTTATGATGATTTATTACGCTTAATGTTGTTCTATGCAATGTAAGAAATGACTAAATGCATGCCCAAAATGTGTACTCGAATGGAATGTATGAGTTCAAATTTGTATTTTAATAAAATGTGTTCCATGAAAAAAGACTTGTTTTGTTCTCTAATAGAATGTATTCAAATTTGTAATATTAAATGTTTAATTTTGTTTTTCTTTTCTAGATAAGTTGCAATTCAATCAATATTCTAATAGAATAGACAAAAGTTAGATAAATAAGTTGAGATCCAGCAAAGAATATTTGGATGGAGTTCAAATTTTATTAAATTTGCTAGGGAGAAAGCTAATATAAATAGGAAGATTTTATGTCCATGTCGAAAATGTATTAATTATTCTTCTTCTGCTTTAAAAATTATTGAAGAATATTTAGTATGGAATGGTTTTTTAAAGGGTTATATTGAATGGGTATTTCATGGAGAGTCCATATTGCCATTTTCATGTAACCAACCCTCCCATATAGAACACACTACTAGTTTTGGATTTAGTAACATGAAAAAATATCTTGTTGGAGAAGGGGATTACTCAGAGATGTTCTTGGACATGGTATTAGAAATTTGACAGATTTTAGTAGAGGACAAGATGTAACTGCAATACGTGATGAGTGTACATTGACCGAGATATCAACTTTGTTCGGAAGGAGTCGAGAGAGATAGTTGTATGTATTGATAATCGATTTGTGCAACGATTTGTAGTTTCATTTGTTCAAACATTAATATGTGACCTTTTTTTTAAATATAGGATAGGGCTACATCCTTATTGTGTGTCGGGGAGTTATCATCATCTGGTGAGACCAGTTACGTTGACGCTCAAGTGTTTGCTAAATTGATTGGATCGGAACATTATAGTCGAGTAAGGGGTTATGGCATTGGAGTTACCCCTACTCAATTGTTTGCAGTGAGCAAATATATTCAGAATGCGAAATGATGAGAGCACAAAAGTGCGACCTACATGTCACTAAAATTAATGTTATTGCTAACCGATAATAATAAATTTATTAGATTAATATTATATTTATGTTTGACACAGATTATCATAAATTAGAGATAAAATGCACATTGAGTACAAATTTGACTTCAGAAGGATCCCATCCCAGATCCGACCCGGTTGAAGATCGATTCGGGTCCGAGTCGGGTTCGGGTCCAATTTTTCTGTGCTTTTGGGAAAGAATTTTGGGCAAATCTAATTTGGCCATATCATAACTACGAGGTGCTGGGTGACACATGACTTGAAAGACTTGCACTTGACCTCCAGTCAGAACAGATGATCCGTGACGAACTCAGTCCGTCCGTCTACAAGCCAAATTACATATCACACTATTTTTTTTAGATGACTGATTGGACGGAACTTGGTGTCTCCCAGCTTCCATCTCAGAACATCTTCCATCTTCGTCGATCTCACAGCATCCCGCAATCACAGCGCCTCAGCCAACATCTTCCTTTCATCCTGTGGCTGAAGAAGGAGTTCACTGTTTTTCTTCCTCCCAGCGCCTCACAGCCGCTCCAGCCATCCACAGATCACGCCATCATCCACTCCTTTCGAATGCAAGCGAGCCAGCCATGATGTAAGCCGTGATCCAAGCTCTTCCGAAGACGAGACGTTCGTCCGTTCCAGCCGATCCGCACCGCATCTCATCCACGATCAGCCGAGCCGTGCGTTCTGCCCAACAACCAGCCGTGATCGGCTCCTCCCCATCGATCCCATGGCGTCCTCCCAGTCTTTCGTTTCTTCTTCAGCCAGCGAATCCCATTGCAGTGTCCCTTCCGCCGTGATTCTCCCCTAAATTCCAGCGATCACGCGTCCTCCCTTCCTGTCCGCCCTCTCCTTCCTCGCGTCTGCCATCATTCACGCTCCAAGGATCGTGCGTCCGTTCCCCATGGATTCATCGCCGGAGGATGGGGGTGATCTATATATAAAGAGAAGAGGAGCTCAGTTGGGGGGAAAGGGAGAGAGGAAAGAACAGAGCCATGCTTTGTTCTTGAAGGAAAAGAATAAAAAAAAAGAAGAAGAAGGGTTTTTCCACCGAGAGAGAGAAAGAAAAAAAAAGAGAAATGCTTTGTTTTCTCTTTTGAAAACAGAGCATGTTTTATTTTTATTTTTTTTAGTTTTTAGTTTTATTAAAAGTTTTATTTTGAGAGCATGTATTTTGAGATTTTTAGTTTTATTTTAATAGAGAGTTTTCTTTCATGCAATCGATGTTCCGGTCTTCAATATTCCTAGCACGGTTTTCATCCATTTTATGCCAGAGCTTTCTTTTCCATTAAATATATAAATGCTTTTTGAATTTAAGTACTTGTCTTTCCATTAATTTCAAGTAGAAATTATTCTCCGGTAGACCAGAAAATCCGTTAACATCCCCCACGTAATGTTTTTCTTCTATTATTCAAAAATCGATTTTGAATCTGAGTGAACGTTTTTATTTTTAAGCATCTCCAATCGACTCCCTGTGGATCGACCTCTTACAACCACTATTCTTCAAGTAGGAAAGGTAAGAGTAAAATTAAATTAAATTTTGTTTGTCGGTTCTAACAACGATCTGTTTAGCGTATTTTTAGGTAAACAGGAATCGGTACAACAAAATTTTGTGGCGCCGTTGCCGGAGAGGCAAATCGAGAAGCAAGAACGATCACAAAGATCAAATCAAATTTTGGATGCCCGGAGTGAACGCACTCCGGTAGTAAGTTTTTATTTTTATTTTTATTAATTTTCCTTATTTTGATAATTTCTAGTTAATAATTTCGTAGTTATTAAATTCTAAAATTTGAAATTCAAAATTTAAAAATTAAAAAAAAAAATTTAAATTCAAAATTTGAATTCTGAGATTCGAAATTTGAAATTTAAATTAAGAAATTAAATAAAAAAATAAATCAAAAAAAATTAAAAAAAATTATTATTATTGCTAGTAATTGATAGGGTGCGATCCTCCGAGGTTATCATACCTCTATTGGGGCTCCTCACGGAGTAATCTCCAGAGCTTATTCAACGGGCATTCGGAGATTGACTGACGCATAAGGATTGTGTTTAGTTTTCATTTATGTTATTGTTATATAAAAAATAAAAAAAATAAAAATAATAAAAATAATAAAAAAATAAAAAAATAAAAAATAGTAAATAAAAAAAATAATTTTGTTTGCTCATTTAATCAGTACAACCTAATGACATTGCATAAATTTTAAAAAAATCATTGAATATTTGCTGCATTTAGTATTAAGCATTTGCTAAAATAATTTAAAGGTAAAACCCATTAAAAAGATAAGGTCGGAAAGTTATTACCTGTCCTTAGCCCAAAAATCACCATCTTGCATACTTATCCTAAGCCAAATTAAATTAAAATCAATTAGACGTTGGCCTTAGGATTTTCGAGCTCAATTAGGCTCTTGGAAAGAAGCGGCTGAAAGCCACTCTAGTGAGGATTTAGTAATTGGTGATGTCTAGGAAACAACAGTGAGAACTGTTATGGGTATTGTGGTATCGGTGTATCCCTTCTGGCACCACCACACACCCCGGGACTTTCCTGGTCACTAGTTACTGGATCGCTTAACTGGTCTCAAGCTTAATCTGAAAGGGAGATTAGGAGCTGTCTAATCTAGAGAGAATTTTAGAAATTTTTTAACCTGATAAATCTCTATGCAACTAGATTTAAAAAGCTACTAAACCTCACTTAATTCTAAGACTAATAGGGTCAAATTGTTGTGTGGTGTTGATTGTGGTCATCTGTGTCTAGCCCTTCTCTTCTCTTAGGATTTCGTTCATTTTAGGAGTCGAGTCTAATTAAGTTGTGATAATGTATGCATGGTAGAAGGTCATTAAGGGATAAGTTAACCCCATTTGATCCTGAGATTGATAGAACTTTTCATCACAACCTGCGAACCATAAACCAACCGTCAATCTCTACAATGGGTGAACATATTAGAACTTTGAATGAGTTATTCGCAGCCGCATCCGCTAGTCCCCCTACTTACATAGTATTACCAACTAATAATGCAGCCCAATTCAAGATTCGGGCTGCAACAATAAACATGTTACCCAAGTTTCATGGGTTCGAAAGTGAACAACCCTACATTCATCTAAACAAATTTTTGACAATCTGTTAAACGTTTAGAAATCAAAACTTAGATGAAGAGGGTATTAAATTAAGGTTGTTTCCCATGACTTTAGAGGATCGTGCTGCTGCATGGTTGTATTCCCTTGCTTCAAATTCCATCACATCATGGGAACAACTATCTAGGAAGTTCATGGCTAAGTTCTATCCCATGGTGAAGACTGAAAGAATTAAGGATGCCATCAGAACTTTTAGAGAAAAATCTGAGGGAGAATTTTTCCAACTTTGGGAAAGATTCCATGATCTTTTGGTCAAGTGCCTGCACCATGGGCTTGACAAGTCTGATCTAGTACATTTCTTTTACAAAGGATTACCTCCAGCACATAGGAACATGCTTGAATCCATGCATAAGGGTAGGTTCATGAACCAAACCCCTGATCAAGCCTATGAGTTTCTTGTGGACTTAGCTGAAAATGCTCAAAATTGGAGTAGCTACAGTCAGAAGGTAGATAGAGATGATTATGGATCTAGAGAACCAAGTACATACGGAATAAAAACAGACCCAGAACTCAAAAATGTCATGTCCAATCTAGTAAATGGGGTGAATAATCTAAGTAAAAAGTTGGATGCTTTTACAGTTTCCGCTAACTCAAACTCACAAAAAGAGTCAAATTCCATCATGAAAGTGGAACATGAGCCACAAGGCTTATGCATCTTGTGTAACAGTTCTGAGCATCTAGTGGAGTGTTGTCCTAGTTTACCCAACATTAAGGCTGAGCAGGCAAATGCTCTAAATTCATATAATACCTTTAAGAAATCCACTCCCAATTCATTCGGTCCAGTTTATCACCCTGATAATAGGTTTCACCCGAACTTCTCATACAAGCAAAATGAACCTATTCAGCATCAAGGTGGTCCACTAGGTTTTCAGAGGAACTTTTCCAGAATAGGTCCATCACAAATGAACCAACCTTTGGTTCCATCTGTACCTCCTTACAATACCCCTGCCCCACAACAATCTTCAACTCTAGAAACCATGATGGCTAATATGATGAAGCAGCAACAAGACTTCATCCAACAGCAACAACAGACCAACATGGCTCAAACACAAACTAACCAATTTCATGCGCAAGCGATTGCAAAACTTGAGGTTAGTCTGAGCCAAATAGCTAACTCTCTAGGGGATAGGAAGAGAGGTGAATTGCCAAGTCAGCCAGTACCTAACCCTAGTAGGCAACAGAATCAAGGACCAAGAGGCCAGTTTCAGATTGATTCGAATGAAAACTCAACCCATGAAGTTCAGGCAATTACCACTTTACAGTCTGGCAAGCAAATGGACAACAAGGTCCAACTTCCTGTACAAGAAAAAGAAGAAAAGCATGAACCGAACCCAACTCAGAAAAAAGCATAAGAACAGGGAACACAAGGAATAGAGGAGAAACCAATAAAGACATACACACCCAAGGCTCCCTTTCCTGGTAGACTATAAGATTCAAAGAAAAAATCTCAGTATGATGAAATCATGGAAGTCTTTAAAACTGTTCAAATAAATATACATTTTCTCGATGCCATACGATAAATTCCCTCCTATACAAAATTCTTGAAAGACCTCACCACGGTCAAAAGAAAAACCAGCATTCCTAGGCAAGCTGTTATGGCTGCATAAGCCTCATCTCTTATTCAACAACAGATTGCCCCAAAATTCAAAGACCCTGGTTGCCCCACCATTGAAATAAAAATAGGAGAGACGATCATCCAGAGAGCTCTATTAGATTTAGGAGCCAGTGTGAATCTACTTTTCTACTATGTGTACCAAAAGTTAGGTTTGGGAGAATTAAAGCCCACAAATATTACCCTTTCCTTAGCAGATAGAATGGTGAAGTATCCCAAGGGGATTGTAGAGGATGTAATAGTGAAGGTAAACGAGTTTTACTATCCTGTGGACTTCGTTAACCTTGAGACCGAACCTGTAATACATCCAGACAGTCACACACCTATAATTTTAGGTAGACCTTTCTTAGCCACAGCAAATGCTGTGATAAATTGTCGAAATGGCATGCTGAAGTTATCTTTTGGCAACATGAAAGTCGAGCTTAATGTCTTCAACATAAGTAAACAACCACCAGGCGATGAAGAAATCAATGAAGTTGACATGATTGAAAGTCTGGTTCAGGAGACTTTCTTTCAAACTTATAGTAAGGATCCTTTCGAGGCTTACCTTGCCCATTCCGAGGAAGGGGTCGAGCATGCGCTTCCTAATTCTATTCAGCCGACTGTTCTTCCTCGGACTCTTCCAAAACCATTCTTAGATAATGGTTGAAAAAAAAAAATAAATCCACATTCTGTCTGGCTGAAGACATAAAACTTAGCGCTCTTAGGAGGCAACCCAACATGTAAATATTTTTGTGCTAAAAAAAAATGCAGGTTTGTCCCTATTGTCACTTTACCCACCCATGTCAGGTAACTTCTCTTCTATCCTATTACTGCTTTAAATTTTCTTTAACATTGAGGACAATGTTAGATTTAGGTATGGGGGTGAGAATATTTTTGATTTTTTATGCCCAAAAAAAAATAAAATTTAAATTTAAAAAAAGGAGTTCAAATTTTTAACTCAAAGTCTAATCTTTTTGGCGGTACAAACTAGGAATTGCTTTGACAATAGCTTTGAGTTAAGGAATATGATAGCAGTTCTAGCTTGAGTTTTCGTCCCACCTATCTTCTGCTAACATGTTATAAGATGATTTAGCACCAACACGTAAGCACATGAATAGTGGGGTATGTATACTTACAACTAATATGAATACTTTTAATCTTCGGGATAATTTAAAGTTATATGTGTGATGAACATCCTAAAAAAAAGAAGAAAGATAAAATAAAATAAAAATAATGAGTTTATTTTAAGTCTTCTCACTGAGTAACCGGGCCTTTTGCCTGGCAAGCAGCGAGTGTTCGCGTAAAAAGGTGAGGATGATTGAGATTAAACTCTGAGTGACTAATTTGGCCTTGAAGCCTAGTTAACTTGAGTTATTAAGCCTGTTAGGGTGTCTCTACACCTAGTGCCCTGAGCCATTTGGATCGGGAGTCATTGGCCTAACACTCGCTACATAGGTCAGCTAGAAAGCTTAATAAGGCTAGATATTGCACAAGTCATTCTTCTTAGCATTCAGTCTGAAAATAAATAAATAAATAAATAAATAAATAAATAAATAAATAAATATATATATATAAATCTAGGGTGTTCATTACCATTTAACTCTAGAAAGTCTTGAAAATTAGAGTGATCATGTTGGAAGTAAGTGAAAGCCACTCATTTATATGATACTATCTTGCACCTCACTACATTTTTGACTTGTTAGCAGATAGATGGGGTGTAATGAAACTTGAGTTAGAGTCTGCTTAAATATGATAGCAATAAGTCTTTATTGTCCTTGCAATTCTAAGTTCATACAATAATACTTGCTCAAATTTTGAGTTAAACATTAGAAATTTCTGACTAATGAAGTTTGTGGGTAACTTCACTGCAAACCCTCACGAGACAATACTCGTCTACTAGGATAACCTAGGGGTTTAAAGGCTTGTTGCACATGCTAAGTGTAATCGTGACTCCCTACGAAAATGGGTACATATCTTAGTTTGTGTATTTAGCTTAAAAAAAAAAAAAGAAAAAAATCATAAGTTAGACTACATCTTTTTGTGCCCTCATTTTATCGTTTGCTTGTTAATTGCTAGAGACTAGCAATAAGCTAGTTGGGGGTGTAATGAGAGCACAAAAGTGCGACCTACATGTCACTAAAATTAATGTTATTGCTAACCGATAATAATAAATTCACTAGATTAATATTATATTTAGGTTTGACACAGATTATCATAAATTAGAGATAAAATGTACATTGAGTACAAATTTGATTTCAGAAGGATCCCTTCCCAGATCCGACCCGGTTGAAGATCGATTCGGGTCCGAGTCGGGTTCGGGTCCAATTTTTCTGTGCTTTTGGGAAAGAATTTTGGGCAAATCTAATTTGGCCATATCATAACTATGAGGTGCTGGGTGACACATGACTTGAAAGACTTGCACTTGACCTCCAGTCAGAACAGATGATCCATGACGAACTCAGTCCGTCCGTCTACAAGCGAAATTACATATCACACTATTTTTTTTAGATGACTGATTGGACGGAACTTGGTGTCTCCCAGCTCCCATCTCAGAACATCTTCCATCTTTGTCGATCTCACAGCATCCCGCAATCATAACGCCTCAGCCAGCATCTTCCTTTCATCCCGTGGCTGAAGAAGGAGTTCACTGTTCTTCTTCCTCCCAGCGCCTCACAGCCGCTCCAGCCATCCACAGATCACGCCATCATCCACTCCTCCCGAATGCAAGCGAGCCAGCCGTGATCAAAGCTCTTCCGAAGACGAGACGTCCGCCTGTTCCAGCCGATCCGCACCGCATCTCATCCATGATCAACCGAGCTGTGCGTTCTGCCCAACAACCAGCCGTGATCGGCTCCTCCCCGTCGATCCCACGGCGTCCTCCTAGCCTTTCGTTTCTTCTTCAGCCAGCGAATCCCATTGCAGCGTCCCTTCCACCGTGATTCTCCCCCAAATTCCAGCGATCACGCATCCTCCCTTCCTGTCCGCCCTCTCCTTCCTCGCGTCTGCCATCATTCACGCTCCAAGGATCGTGCGTCCGTTCCCCATGGATTCATCGCCGGAGGATGGGGGTGATCTATATATAAAGAGGAGAGGAGCTCGGTTGGGGGGAAAGGGAGAGAGGAAAGAACAGAGCCATGCTCTGTTCTTGAAGGAAAAGAATAAAAAAAAAAGAAGAAGAAGGGTTTTTCCACCGAGAGAGAGAGAAAGAAAAAAAAAGAGAAATGCTTTGTTTTCTCTTTTGAAAACAGAGCATGTTTTATTTTTTTATTTTTTTATTTTTAGTTTTTAGTTTTATTAAGAGTTTTATTTTGAGAGCATGTATTTTGAGATTTTTATTTTTATTTTAATAGAGAGTTTTATTTATGCTAAAGTTGTAATTTCTGTTGTTTTTAATTTCCGTTCTTCAAATTCTGTAATCTTTCTTCTTTTTTATGCAATACATTAAAATTTCTTTATGCAATCAATGTTCCGGTCTTCAATATTCCTAGCATGGTTTTCATCTATTTTATGCCAGAGCTTTCTTTTCCATTAAATATATAAATGCTTTTTGAATTTAAGTACTTGTCTTTCCGTTAATTTCAAGTAGAAATTATTCTCTGGTAGACCAGAGAATCCGTTAACATCCCCCACGTAATGTTTTTCTTCTATTATTCAAAAATCGATTTTGAATCCGAATGAACGTTTTTATTTTTAAGCAACTCCAATCGCCTCCCTGTGGATCGACCTCTTACAACCACTATTCTTCAAGTAGGAAAGGTAAGAGTAAAATTAAATTAAATTTTGTTTGTCGGTTCTAACAACGATCTGTTTAGCATATTTTTAGGTAAACAGGAATCGGCACAACACCAAACATAGTAGTAAGGGTTCGTAGTCTAAAAGCAGAGATAGAAGAGATAAGGCAGAGCCATCAGACAGAGATACAATCTTTGAGAGCTCAGCTTGGCCAGATTGCATTCTTGTTGCATAGGTTTGCCCCTCCTTAGATAAATAACTACATCTATTTGAATATTTTACATAATTATCATATATTTTTGTATAAGCTCAATGATACTTTGTAATTTTCGTATTCTTAACTTCTAAAGTTTCTATCTTTTCTTGTAGGTTCTTGATCCTTTCAGTAGTTGTAGAGCTAATGATGATGATGCCATGGACCTCTGATAGCGCTTAGACTATTGTTTTAAGAGTTTTATGTATATATTTTTTATGTTTTCTAAAGCACATTGAGTTGTAAATTGACTTTCAATCATGTTTAACAATGTAAATATTATCATATTTGACAATATAAATATTTGCTATTTCTATATATATTACATATGTTATTATATGACTTCAGTTATGTGTTTGGTGTATATGACTTCTGTTGCCCAGATAGACAACCCAAGAGGGGGGGTGAATTGGGTTTTAAAATAATTATTGCAATTAAAAGGTTTGTGAATAGCTAATTAATACTTTTTGCAAGTGGATTAATTAGATGCTATGTGCAGTGAATGAAATGAAAGTAAGAGACAACAAAGCAATCACAAACACAAGAAAATTTATAGTGGTTCGGAGCTAACCCTTGCTCCTACGTCCACTCCCCAAGCCTCACTTGGGAATTCACTATAACCCCTCGGATTACAGCCGGTTGTTTTACAAGCTCATAACCTAACTTGTTGTTTTACGAGATCACAACGAACTCGGTCGGTTTTCCCTGGCTCACCGACTTGAACCACCCGATTGTTTTCCCGGGATCACAATCAAACCCTTACACCGTTGGTTTCAACCTAGGCTCACCAACAAACCTTTACACCCTTGATTCAATCTCCTGATTGAATCAATAAGGAACAAATGGTTTGAACAAAAGCAAGCAGAAAAATAAAGCTTCTTAACAAGCAGATATTCAGCGATATAAATAAGAGAGAAGTTAAGAGCCCTCAAACAAATTTATGAAGATGTAGAGGAGGGCTTCTCGAACTCGGGGTCTCCTCTTGAGTGTCTCGAAGACTTGATGACTGAAGGAGACTTCTTTAATGCTGGGAAGAGTTGGTTGGATGGAGTTTAATGCCCCTCTTCCTTCTTTTCCTTTGAAATCCTTTGGTAGGTAAAGATTTTTTGTTTTCTTTGAATGGAATGTCACTTCTTTACCTTGCTACAGTTCTCTGTGGCTATTTAAGCCATTCCCCACGGAAACTAGTCGTTAGACACAATCTCCTAGCCGTTCTGCACATTCTGCACATCCTGACAATATTTTCGTTGGGATCGGAGTCGACTCGCGCGATCTGGAGTCGACTCGGCTGCTGTAGGAGTCGACTCGTGCTTTTCTGGAGACGGCTCGGCAACTGTTCTGGATTTGAATTAAAGTGCTGTCTCGACTGGGAGTCGACTCGACTTAACCCGGAGTCGACTCCCCAAAGTCTGGAGCTGACCTGGCACTTTTGGAGACGACTCGACGTAAGGAATCCAGGGATGCATTTTTCAAGTTTGCTCACTCGAGTCGACTCGAAAATTCTGGGAGTCGACTCGGCGCTCAGAGTCCGAACTCCCGATCTTCTGTCTTTTGGCTCGTGTCGTCTTGGAGTCGACTCGAACTGTTTCGGAGTCGACTCGGCTCTCAGTATCCGAAAAACAGTCTTCTGTCTTTTTGGGGTTGCGCTGCCTTGGAGTCGACTCGGACTTTGCGGAAGTCGACTCGGCTCTCAGTGTCCGAAATTTGCTCTCTGACTTTTGCCTTGTATCACACTGGGAGTCGACTCTCGCTTCCTTTGGAGTCGACCTGCCAACCATCGGAGTCGACTCGAGTTCTTCGGAAGTCGACTCGGTTCTCAGGGTCCAAAATAACTTCTCTATCTTTCTGTCTGTAACTTCCTGGAGTCGACTCGTACTACCCTGGAATCGACTCGGCAAGCATCGGGGTCGACTCGCGCTCTTCAGGAGTCGACTCGTTGACAGATTTTGAGATGGATCTTTCTGTCCGTCTGTCTGTTCTCAGTCGGAGTCGACTCGTAATGTACAGGAGTCGACTCGAGCCTGTGCCAGTGCTTCTGATACGCTTGGAGTCGACTCGTAATCTTTCGGAGTCGACTCGAGTCTCAGACTTTGGTTCAAATTGAGTTCTTTACTTATCCAAAATGTATTGAACCAAATCTAGAGACACTTAACCATAAATTTACAAGTATTTGACTGAAACACTAGATTGAATTCATTAGTACAACATAAGATATACTCAAATGCTTTGAGCTCATCAAAATCAAATAGGGTTATAATCAATCACTCCACAATCTCCCCCTTTTTGATGATGACAAAACATTGAGTATATATAAAGTGAATTGCTCAACCAAAAAGGAAATTTATAGTAAAATTTCAAAATGAATTCAAGTGTCTAGTTATTTAATTTATCCAAAACTGAAAGGTGTGAAATAGTAAATTTTGAAGTTAAAGCTCCCCCTTTCATTTGGAATTATATAAGCCTTCATGTCATGCAATCAATTGTTTGGCTTATATATATTTAATGAGTTTGCTTTCTTAAAATTTCAGATTCTCCCCCTCAACACATGCATTCAACTTTGTTTTGATTCTCTGAATTTTCTTTTAGTGTATTGAAGCTTTTGAACTTAAATTTTTGGTTTTTAGAGGAAAAATGTGCCAATTTGTTCTTGAGTATGATTCAACTAATCTCCGAATATCCCTTGAATAGATTCTGGAGATTACTCCGTTAGGAGCCCCAACAGAGAGATAATGAGCCTCGAGGTATCGAATCCACTAAGAACAAATTATTGTGTGTTTTAAAAGTTTTCTTTTTATTGATTCCCTTTACATGTCTTATTCAATATATTTTCTCCCCCTTTTTGTCATCATAGCAAAAAAGAAGAAAGCACATCACACAAGCAATTAGAGATCAAATGTGCACAATACTGAAGAAAAATGTCTACTTATTGTATTGATGGAAGTTTAAGTACACTTGTAGATACAATCAAAAAGTAGTAAGTACATATCAAAAAAAGAAAAAAAAAGGAAGCTAGGATTTCTTTGAGGAGGATGTGGCTCCCTTGCTCAGTCTGGATTGTTCCATAAGTAGACTAACCCCATCTGTGATGTTCCCTAGCTGCGTGATGATCGCCGAGGTGGCCCTACTATGGATCGAGGTGAGCACAGTCAGATTCTCCTGGAGAGTATCCAACTTGGAGATCAATACATTTGCCAGACGCTCGGCCCCCTGACTCTGGCTGCCTAAGTCCTGTCGGATGTCATCTCGCATCTTTTTTGTGTTGCTTGTGACATCGCTCATATTTGAGAATTGGGCTTGTATAAGGCTTCTGACATTGTAAATCTCTTCCCTCAGATGAGCCGTCATCTCGGTCACGGCTGCCAATGAAGGAACCTGTTACGGGGGAACTTAGCCACCATGCCCCACGTGACCGACACGCGCGCCCGGAAAGACTACGGCTGCCCCTTGATCCAGCAATCCGACCTCGGGTCGGATATCTTCGGCTCCGCAGCCCGACCCCGAGTCGGCTGCCCCTTGATCCAGCAATCCGACCTCGGGTCGGATATCTTCGGCTCCGCAGCCCGACCCCGAGTCGGCTGCCCCTTGATCCAGCAATCCGACCTCGGGTCGGATATCTTCGGCTCCGCAGCCCGACCCCGAGTCGGCTGCCCCTTGATCCAGCAATCCGACCCCGAGTCGGCAATCTCTGACAACAGCAGACTATTCCTCTGAGGCACGCCGCGGCCCCCTGCTCTACTACTCCCTGCAACGGCCGTATCCGACGCTGTTTCACGATCCCCTGTAACAGCCGTACAAAGCGGAACTCCACTACGCCCTGCCATAGTCGTACCCAGCGCTGCCCCACGACGCCCTGTAACGGCCATGTCAGTGGCAACCCCATCGCGCCACACGATGACCAATCCCCAAAAGAACCCCCCAGCCTGGTATATATGCGGCTGGGGGGGAAGGGAGAGGGTAAGCAAGATTTTCCAGAGTATCATCTTACCTGCTACCTCTCCTTCTCCTTCGATCTTCCCTAACTTGATCGTCGGAGGGCCCCCACTACCCCGGTGGTGGTGCGAGGCTTGCTTGCAGGTTTTCCGGCGGAAGGTGGAGCGCAACCGAAGCAATTCCAAGGGAACCCCGTTCACACCGCTGTGCCAATCGTTCTCGGTTTGAACCCCCGGCAACAGTTGGCGCTAGAAGGAGGGCCCGGATCTCAGAGCGATCGTAATGGCACGGCGAGGTGGTCGTGGAGCTTCCAATGCTTCCGGTCGCGGGGCCTCTCACGCCTCTGGCCGGAAGGCCGCTACATCTCCAACACACTCTCAGCAACACTCCACCTCCCCACCGCCCGTTCAGACGGTCGAAGCCGCCCAGTTCGACCAACTAACCCAGCAGGTTCGCACCCTCGCGGAGGCGGTGCAGAATCTGCAGGGTGCGATTTCCCGGGCGCCGCAGCGGGCTCAGAAGCCGCCGCGGCCTGAGCATTCGCCTGTCCTCCTCAACCCGCGCTCCTTCCTCTCCCATGGGGATGAGCGCCGGCGCGAGGAGGATTCTCGAGCACGCTCCATTCTGCCGGGACCTTCCCACCGAAGCCGCGCGGGGTCCGAGAGGCGGGCCCGGGCGCGTTCCCAGACCCTCCAATCCTCGAGGAACCCGCGCTCCAGTCGGTCCCCCTTTCGCCGCTCCTTGTCTCCCACCCACCGGTCGCGCTCCCTGGACCGGCGGGTGGACGATCTCCACCGACAACTCCAGGTCCTGAAGGGTCATTCCAAAGATCCCTTCACCGACTTAGAGATCTCCTCCTAGCCGGCGCTTGCCTCGAGGATCCTGCGGACCCCGAATCCGCCGGGGTTCAAAATGCCGGCGATCGAGCCCTATGACGGGGCGGCGGACCCGCGGGATCACGTCGAGAGTTTCAGGACCCTTATGCTCCTCCACGGAGCATCAGATCCCCTTCTTTGCAAGGCTTTCCCGGCAACCCTCCGTGGCCCGGCGAGGGCATGGTTCGCCGGGCTGGAGGCCGACTCAATCCGGTCCTTCGACCAGTTCACTCGCCTCTTCGTCACTCATTTCGCCGTCAGTAGCCGGCGGCGACTGGTCTCCGACTCCCTCTTTGATGTCCGGCAAAACGAGGGAGAAAGCCTGCGGGATTATCTTACCCGCTTCAACAGGGCTACGCTGGAGGTCCGGAGCCTGAGTCAGGAGGTAGCTCTTTCAGCCCTGAAGCGTGGCTTCCGGAAGGGCAGACTCACCTTCTCCCTGGACAAACGCCTGCCGCGGAGCTTCCCAGAGCTGTTGTCCCGGGCGAACTAGTATGCGGACGCCGAGGAGGCGGCCGCCCACCGGAGCAAGGAGGCCGCCGAGATCCCTCCAAAGCTTGGGAAGAAAAGGCGAAAAGAGGCACGCCAGAGGAGGAGCCCGACGCCCCAGCGCCGGCGCAGAAGCCCGTCGCCGGCAAAGAACCACGGCGCCCCACGCCCTCGTTCTCCGCCCCGACGTTTCAACCGGTACACCCCTCTCCTGACTCCCCGGGCCAAGATCCTTATGGAGATCAAGGGGCGGGAGGACCTCCCGGCCCCGAGACAGATGCGGAAGATCCCTGGGAAGAGGCCCTCCCGGGCGTACTGTGAGTACCACCGAGACCACGGCAACGACACGGAAGACTGCTTCCAGCTTCGGGACGAGATCGAGGCTCTCATCCGCCGGGGGCGTCTCGGTCGATATGTGAGCGACCGACGTCCCCCCGCAGACCCGCGTCCGGCCGACCCGGCTCCTCCGGGGCCTCGGGAGCAGAATCGACCCGTTGCGGGCGTATTCCACACTATCACTGAGGGCTGCCCCCGACCCGTAAGGAACGCAGGGGGCTCGACGGAGGCGTCGAGGGCGGCCGTCGCAAAGAGGCAGAGGGTCGGCACCGTAATCACTTTTTGTGATGAGGATGTAAAGGGGGTTCAGACCCCCCACGATGACGCCATGGTAATCTCCCTCACCATGGCAAACTATGATGTAAGGCGTGTTCTTGTGGATAGTGGAAAGCTCAGCTAATATCTTGTTTTACGAGGCCTTCCAAAAGCTGGGCTTGTCCAGACAATTGTTGCACAAAATGTCCACCCCCCTCGTAGGATTCACCGGTGACGCTGTCCCGGTGGAAGGTGTCGTTGAGCTGCCTGTGACTGCGGGCGTCGCACCCGCAGAAGCCACGGTGCGACTCGGGTTCTTGGTCGTCCGTGTTCCCTCGGCTTACAACGCTATCCTCGGACGACCCGGGCTGAACGCCTTTCGTGCGGTGGTCTCCACGTACCACTTGCTCATGCGGTTCCCCATGACGGTCGGGATCGGGGAGGTCCGAGGTGACCAACCGACCGCACGGCAATGTTTCTTAGCGACCCTCAAAGGGAAGAAGCCCGCAGAAGCCCTAAGCGTCGAGTCCCTTGATGCCAGAGACGAGGTGGCCTTGCGGCAGGGGGGGCCGGCCGAGGGTGTGGTCGAAGTTCCCCTCGAGGAAGGCCGCCAGGACCGGGCGGTCCGGGTCGGCGCCAATCTCGACCCGGGAGCTCGGGCCCGGTTGGTGGAATTCCTCCGAGCCAATGCCGATGTATTTGCCTGGTCGGCGGCCGATGTACCTGGGATCGACCCGGAGGTCATCTCTCACGCCCTCAACATCGACTCGACCCACCGGCCAGTGAAGCAGAAGAAGAGACACTGTGCCCCAGATCGGATCCGGGTGATCGACCAGGAGGTAGACAAACTTTTGGAGGCAGGATTCATAAGGGAGGTGAGTTACCCCGAGTGGCTGGCAAATATCGTACTTGTCCGGAAGGCGAGCGGAAAGTGGAGGATGTGCGTCGACTTATACCGACCTGAACAAGGCGTGCCCCAAGGATAGCTTTCCGCTTCCGCGGATAGACCAACTGGTCGACGCGACTTCCGGACATCAGCTGCTGTCTTTCATGGACGCCTTCTCCGGTTACAACCAGATAATGATGGCCCCACAGGACGAGGAGAAAACTGCCTTTATAACAGACCGGGGGCTGTACTGCTACAAGGTAATGCCCTTCAGTCTGAAGAATGCTGGCGCCACTTACCAGCGCCTCGTCAACAAAATCTTCAAAGAGCAAATCGGCCGGAATATGGAGGTGTACGTGGACGATATGCTGGTGAAGAGCCGCCAGGCAGACCAGCACATCGTGGATCTGGAGGAGACTTTCACCACCTTGCGGAAGTTTCGCATGAAGCTGAATCCAGCGAAGTGCGCCTTTGGCGCTTCGGCCGGGAGGTTCCTCGGTTTCATTGTCAACCAGCGGGGTATCGAAGCCAACCCGGACAAAATCAAGGCCATCCAAGGTATGTCCCCTCCGACCAAAGTGAAGGAGGTTCAGGAGCTCGCTGGAAGGGTCGCCGCGCTCGGACGATTTGTGGCAAAATCGGCCGAACGCTGCCAACCATTCTTCAAGGTGTTAAAACGCCCGAAAGACTTCCTCTGGACGGCCGAATGTCAAGCAGCATTCGACCAGCTCAAGGAATACCTGGCGTCTCCTCCCCTGCTGTCCAAGCCGCAAGAAGGGGAGATGCTCTACCTCTATCTGGCGGTCTCCCCAACCGCGGTCAGTGCGGTGCTGGTTCGGGAAGAGGCAAAGCTCCAGAAGCCCATGTACTACATCAGCCGGGTCCTACGGGATGCCGAGGCGCGGTATACAAAGGCTGAAAAGATCGCCTTCGCGCTGCTGACCGCGACCAGGAGGCTCCGCCCCTATTTTCAGGCCCATTCTGTCACCCTCTTAACTGATCAACCACTACGACAGATCCTCAGCAACCTCGAGAATGCGGGACGGCTGGTGAAGTGGGCAATAGAACTCGGTGAGTTCGACATCCGCTACCAGCCTCGGCCCGCCATCAAGGCCCAGGTGCTCGCGGACTTCCTCGCTGAGTGCACGGTGCAGGTGGCGGAACCTAGACCGCCGGAAACGCCCAGCCTCGACCTCCCGACCTGGACGCTTCACATTGATGGGTCGTCGAACCCCGAGGGTGGAGGGGCCGGGCTGGTCCTTACCAGTCCTGATGGAGTGATAGCCGAGTATGCCTTGAGGTTTGGATTTCCAGTGACCAACAACGAGGCGGAGTACGAGGCCCTAGTCGCGGGACTCAAACTCGCCGGGGAGCTCGGCATCCGGCGTTTGAAGGTCTTCACCGACTCCCAGCTGGTGGTCGGGCAGGTCCGTGGGGAGTTCGAGGCCCGAAGCCCGACCATGCAGAACTACGTCCGGAAGGTGCAAGCACTCATTTCCGACCTCGGCAGCGTCGACCTCCAGCAGGTCCCCAGAAGAGAAAATGCCAGGGCCGACAGGTTGTCCCGCTTGGTGGGCGCAGAGGCGCGCAACCTGTCGAGGGCAATCTACCTGGAGACCCTGGATGCCCCGAGCATCGGCGAGGCTGGGGCGGTGATGGCGATTGATCCGGAGCCGTCTTGGATGGACCCGCTCGTCGCCTACCTCGCCGAAGGGATCCTTCCTGAAGACGAAGATCAAGCTCGGCGACTTGTCAGGAAGTCCGCCCACTATGTACTCTATGAAGGGAGGCTGTATCGGACCTCGTTCACCGCCCCCCTCTTAAGGTGCCTCCGCCCCTTGGAGGCGGCCTACGTCCTCGGCGAAGTCCACGAGGGCGTCTGCGGATCGCACTCGGGGGCTAGGTCCTTGGCGCACAAGATCATGAGGCAAGGCTATTATTGGCCTACCTTGTTGGAGGACTCAAAGGATCACGTACGGAAATGCGACGCCTGCCAGCGCCACGCCAACGTCCAGAGAGTCCCTTCTGTCCCCTTGGCACCAATCACCGCACCCTGGCCCTTCTCACAGTGGGGAATGGATATCCTCGGACCGTTCCCCGTCGCTTCCGCCCAGCGGAAATTCTTGATTGTTGCAATCGACTACTTCACCAAGTGGGTGGAGGCGGAGCCGCTGGCCACTATCACGGAGGCGCAAGTCCGGAAGTTCGTAAAGAAAAACATCATTGTCCGATTTGGGGTACCCCGGGTCCTCATCTCGGATAATGGTCGACAGTTCGACAACAAGCATTTCCGTGACTTCTGCAAGGAGTTCGGGATCGAGCATCGGTTCACATCTGTGTCGCATCCCCAAACCAACGGTGAGGCCGAAGTGACAAATCGGACAATCCTCCAAGGAATTAAGGCGCGAATCGGTCGGACGAGGCAAGCTTAGGTCGAAGAACTTGAGAACGTCCTTTGGGCGTATCGGACCACGCATCGGACCCCTACCGGGAAGACGCCTTTCGGCCTAACCTATGGCACGGAAGCGGTCGTCCCCGTGGAGCTCGGACTCCCCTCGCCCCGGTGGCCGCGCACCGACCCGAGGCCAATTCGGAGCAGCTCCGAGGGAACCTGGACCTCTTGGAAGAAGCGAGAGAAATGGCGCAGGTCCGGATGGCGATGTATCAGCGGAGGGTGGCCCGATATTATAACTCCAAGGTCCGACCAAAACTTTTCAGAATTGGAGATCTGGTGCTAAGGCGGGCCAAAGCATCTCAGCCCGCGGAAGGTGGGAAGCTGGCACCAAATTGGGAAGGCCCGTATAGGGTTCGCTGGGTAAACCGACCTGGCTCCTACCAGTTGGAGGCACTAGATGGTCGAGAAATTCCAAGGAGCTGGAATTCCGCTAACCTGCGGGTATATTACCAGTAGAAAGACAAAGCCAGAAAGACAGCTCAAAAAATATATAGTTCTTTTCATTTCAATAATTCCTGGTTACAATGGCGTGTTCGTGTGATTACAAAGAATTCCCAGAGGGGGATTGGGGAGTAAAGAAACTAAGGAAGAGGTGGGGACTCCGTGGAGCTGAAGATCTGGGATCCCGAACCCTCCGCCCGAAGCAGCTGCAATCCCACTGGCCGTGGGTGCTTCCCCCCGGAGGCGCCATCGACGCCTCACGCAAAAGACGAAGAGCCGGCGCGGACGAAGAAGAAGTTCACACTGCTTCTAGAGGAACGCCACCTCCAAGGGATATTTCGGTCCTCCCCAAGAGAAGGGGAGGAAAGGAATATAAGGGAGAAGAGCGCGAGGAGGCGTGATCCCGGATGAAACGCCTAGAGCGGAGTTCCACCGGGGAGAATCCTCCCGTTGACCTAGATGAAACGGCTAGTTGGTGGAAGTCGCGAGGGGCGCGCCTCCCGTTCCTCCGGCTGGGATTTTCCAGCCACGCGCCGGAGAGGAGGTCCACAATCCATGGCAACCTGAACAGCTCCGGCTTGGCAGGCTCCACCGCACCTGCGCTTATATTTATAGCCAAACTGTGGCCCCCCGGTCGTTCCGATGCGGGTGGCTCCAATAAATGCGGGCACATCGAATCCGGAGCCGTTCCGGCTCTCGAGGTTTATCCCCCACGATCTCCTAGGCATCATTCTCCTAAATTGCATTCTTCGTGCAGGACACTCCGGACGGCGTGTATCCCGCGGCCCACGTATCTCCGCACGCGCCCAGGCCGCATCCGCCTCGAAGAACGCGCGTATCGCGGCCGCTTAACTGGCACTCCTCGCAAGCAGCAATTGGCCGGTCCGATTTCCCAGGTAACGCCTCAATTAGCATTTAATGGCCTTCTAGTGTTCCCCAAGCGACGCTTCGAGAGGGGGAGAAACACGATCGCAGCTGGCCACGGAGAAACCCCGTCGAGCGGCAAGTAACAGGCGCGTGGCCAACGAGCGAAATTCCCCGAGGCTCGGCCCTCGGATGCCAGGCTAAGCCGATGATCATCCCGGGAGCAGACTAGCCTGAAGCCCCGACCGGTCGCCTCGGCTTGCGCCAGCCTTGGCCGACCAACGAGCGGAATTCCCCGAGGCTCGGCCCTCGGATGCCAGGCTAACCCGATGATCATCCCGGGAGCAGACTAGCCTGAAGCCCCGACCGGTCGCCTCGGCTTGCGCCAGCCTTGGCCGACCAACGAGCGGAATTCCCCGAGGCTCGGCCCTCGGATGCCAGGCTAACCCGATGATCATCCCGGGAGCAGACTAGCCTGAAGCCCCGACCGGTCGCCTCGGCTTGCGCCAGCCTTGGCCGACCAACGAGCGGAATTCTCCGAGGCTCGGCCCTCGGATGCCAGGCTAACCCGATGATCATCCCGGGAGCAGACTAGCCTGAAGCCCCGACCGGTCGCCTCGGCTTGCGCCAGCCTTGGCCGACCAACGAGCGGAATTCTCCGAGGCTCGGCCCTCGGATGCCAGGCTAACCCGATGATCATCCCGGGAGCAGACTAGCCTGAAGCCCCGACCGGTCGCCTCGGCTTGCGCCAGCCTTGGCCGACCAACGAGCGGAATTCCCCGAGGCTCGGCCCTCGGATGCCAGGCTAACCCGATGATCATCCCGGGAGCAGACTAGCCTGAAGCCCCGACCGGTCGCCTCGGCTTGCGCCAGCCTTGGCCGACCAACGAGCGAAATTCCCCGAGGCTCGGCCCTCGGATGCCAGGCTAACCCGATGATCATCCCGGGAGCAGACTAGCCTGAAGCCCCGACCGGTCGCCTCGGCTTGCGCCAGCCTTGGCCGACCAGCGGAAGAATTTCCTGAGGCCTAACCCTCGGATGCCTGGCCTAGCGCCGGAAGAACTTCAAGAGTCAGGAGTCGGCGAGACGCTACCAAGAGTTAAGAAGAGGAAGGACAAAAGTGAAATGAGGAAACACTCTGTTTGCATTAACTTTCGTTGCATCAGGGCCGAGACCCATACAACATGGCAAAACGCCAACATACAAAGAAAAGAACAAAGAAAAGTACAGAGAGTCAGCTTGGAGGAACCCCTGAGTCGGGAACGGCGAGCACGTCCACGAAGGGTGGGGAGACGGTTGGAGAATCGGCAGGCAATGGCATCGGAGGGGAGTCGAGGAGGGAGACCCCACTCAGGTCAATTCCGGGGTATTTAGCGGACACCCTTGCCAGGCCTTCATCGAAGCCTAAGGCAAAGGAGTCGGACCCCGCGTCCGACATGTCACGGATGAACTCGGCGGACTGACGATAGGCTTGTACCGCCTGACGCCCGATTTCCGCGCTCTTCTCGGCCAGCGCAGCCTCCGCTCGCTCCGTAATCTGAGCTTTCGCTTCCATGACCTTCGCCACAATCCGGTCGTCCGCCTCGGAGGAGACCCTCAGCAGATCGGCCCGAGCCTCCATGTGCCTCGCCTCGGCAGCGACGCGAGCAGCCTCAGCCTCCTCCAGGCGCGAATGAAGCTCCTGGTTGCTCGCACGAGTCCCCTCCAAGGCCGACTCCAATTCGGCCAGCTTGGCTTCAAGAGATCGGGTTCGGTTGCGGGCGTTGTCGGCCGACTGCTGGGCCTTCTCCCACCTCTCCCGGAAGTCGGCAGCCTTCCGGGACTGCTTTTCGGCCCGCTCCTCCGCCTTCCTGATCTCGCTTTCGAGACCCGAGGCAACCTTGAGTTGCTTCTGAGCATCCAACAGTTGCCTCTCGAGGACGGCGAAGCCGAGTGCCCGCTCTTCGGCCACCTGGAGCCTCGTTTCGAGGTCCCTGGTCGTCCTCCCCGCCGCAGCCTGGCCTCCCTCCTCTACAGCTTTCAGTCGGCTCTCGGTCCTCGCCAGAAGCCTCGCCTGTTCCTCGTGGCTCTCCTCCAGGCGGATCATGTACTGGGCGAGCTAAGAGATAGGAAAAATGAGAGCGTCAGACGGGGATCAACAGAGCCTATAAACGACGAAAGCGACCAAAAGAACACTCACCGACAAGAGACAGACGCAGCTGGCAGCTCCGACTTCAGGGATGCTCATCTGCCGGACCTGCCTACGGTCCCTCTCCAGCAGCATCGTCTCGACGAGGTTTCGGGCGCCGGCGAAAGTGAAGGCCGACCCCGACTTCGCCCCGGAGCCGGACGGTGGTTCTGCAGCCTTACCCTTACCCATCGCTTGGGAGAGAGTCATGCCAACCGTGCGCGGGGCAGGGGCCGCGCCAGAGATCGACAGGGTCCCGCTCGGCCGGGGCCTCGGCGCGCCCCCCCTTCTCGTATCATCCGAAGCCGACCGAGTCGAAGATCGGGCTGGGGACCGACTGCGT
This sequence comes from Phoenix dactylifera, assembly GCF_009389715.1. Taxonomy (NCBI): domain Eukaryota; kingdom Viridiplantae; phylum Streptophyta; class Magnoliopsida; order Arecales; family Arecaceae; genus Phoenix; species Phoenix dactylifera. The sequence continues at coordinate 163,977 of NW_024068180.1, forward strand.
CCGACCCGGCCGCCCCGGGCGCGCTCGGATGACACCTCCGGAAAAACGATAGTCTCATCACTGGAGGGCTGATACGACGTCAACTGTCGGTCCGAGCCCGCGGCGTCCCCCTGATCGATGGGCCCGGACCCGTCTGTCGGCGTCGGAGTCGCCTGCTGGCGGGGCTTCTTCGTCGGTGGGACCCCGCTCGGAGGAGTCCGTTTCTTCCTCCGGACCGCTTCCAGTAGGGATGCCCTACTAACAGCCATTGCCTTGTCCGACTGCATGACGTCGTCGATTTCTGCAAAAAGGACGAGATGGTTAGAAACTAAGAAACCGATGGAAAGAAGAAAGGAAAGAGGAGAAAAGAGCTAAAAAAGAAGAAGTGGTGGCGGGCTCACGGTCGGCGGGGACCGAGCTCAGACCGACGTTCACCAAGGCATCCTCGGAAATAAGGCTAGCCACCGGGGGGAGCCGGCCCTCGGCAACCAACCCCCTCAAGACGGCAACGCCATCGGACTCCTCCCTCGACAACCTCGATAGGCCGATCGGGGACTTCATCGGCGTCTCCCAGGTTGTCCCGATTCCCCAAGAGGGATCTACGTCGATGAAAAAGAAACGCTCCTTCCAGCCATGAATGGAGGAAGGAGCCTCCTTGACGAGGCCGCACCCTCGCCGCGCCGCAAAGCACCACCACCCTCTGTCCCGGGGGTGGCCGTTCAGGCCATAGCATTCCCAAAAGACGTTCAGGGAGGCGGGAACCTCGTGCATGCGGCAGAGAACCTGGAAGGCCGTCAGGGTACGCCATGAGTTCGGCACCAGTTGCGTCGGCGCCACTCTTAAACCTCGAAGCACCTGCACGACTAAGTCCGAGAGGGAAAGGCGGAACCCAGCCCGAAGGATGTCCTCATTGATGGCGACCTTCCCTGGAGGAGGATGGGACATCCTCTCCTCAGGCCCCGGGAGCGTAACGTTGCAGGTTTCGGGAAGGTGGTACCGGGCCACGAACCTATCTAGGTCTTCGGGGACCAGCTCCGACTGAATGCGGTCTGCTCTTACTTCGTCCATCCCTAACGGCCAGTGAATCTACGGTCAGGACGGGGTCAAGAGGGGAGAAGGGACCGGAACGACTGGGGTACACTAATACGAAAGGAGAAAGTACGGAGGGCCCTAAATTGTAGAGTGGGGCAACTCACCGGAAGGGAAGGAAGAACGGCTCCGAGAGCGCCAAAGGAGGAGCGAACGAACAGTCCGACGGCAACGGCAGCAGCACAAGGGAGAAACTCGAGGATGCCTGTGAAGAGAAAGGCGGACGGGGGAGGGCCCCCGGTTAAATAGGCGGAAAGGCGGGTGACGCCTCGGTGGCGCCAGAGGACGCCTGGCTGCCGAAGGTTCGTTCGCGCCCCAAAGGCGAATCGACGCCATTAAGGAAGGATGTCCGCCGAAATCCGCAGACCGCCAGATCAGCGACAACCGCCATACGCCGTAAAGAAGGCGGGGAGCTCGAAGCACGCGCGCCTTTTCGAGGGATGGCGGCAATCTCGAAGCATCACTCCCTTCACCCGTTCCCCTCCTGGTTCCAGGCTCGGAAGTGGGGGCTACTGTTACGGGGGAACTTAGCCACCATGCCCCGCGTGACCGGCACGCGCGCCCGGGAAGACTACGGCTGCCCCTTGATCCAGCAATCCGACCTCGGGTCGGATATCTTCGGCTCCGCAGCCCGACCCCGAGTCGGCTGCCCCTTGATCCAGCAATCCGACCTCGGGTCGGATATCTTCGGCTCCGCAGCCTGACCCCGAGTCGGCTGCCCCTTGATCCAGCAATCCGACCTCGGGTCGGATATCTTCGGCTCCGCAGCCCGACCCCGAGTCGGCTGCCCCTTGATCCAGCAATCCGACCCTGAGTCGGCAATCTCTGACAACAACAGACTGTTCCCCTGAGGCACGCCGCGGCCCCCTGCTCCACTACTCCCTGCAACGGCCGTATCCGACGCTGTTTCACGATCCCCTGTAACAGCCGTACAAAGCGGAACTCCACTACGCCCTGCCATAGCCGTACCCAGCGCTGCCCCATGACGCCCTATAACGGCCATGTCAGTGGCAACTCCATCGCGCCACACGATGACCAATCCCCAAAAGAACCCCCCAGCCTGGTATATATGCGGCTGGGGGGGAAGGGGGAGGGTAAGCAAGATTTTCCAGAGTATCATCTTACCTGCTACCTCTCCTTCTCCTTCGATCTTCCCTAACTTGATCGTCGGAGGGCCCCCACTACCCCGGTGGTGGTGCGAGGCTTGCTTGCAGGTTTCCCGGCGGATGGTGGAGCGCAACCGAAGCAATTCCAAGGGAACCCCGTTCACACCGCTGTGCCAATCGTTCTCGGTTTGAACCCCCAGCAACAGAACCAATGCAGTAGAGGGGGCAGTCGCTGGACCTCGGAGCTCCCTCAGTAGGTCGTCCCGAAGATCCCGCACGATCTTCTGCCGCAACTCCCGGAGCTGCTCAGGAGAGATCCGGACCTCTAGTGGCTGAGTGGGTGGTGCTGAAGAGGAGGGTCCGGCTGAAGTAGATGGTGCTGAAGTGGAGGGATGGGCGGGAAAATCGGAGTCAAGATCAGGGCTGGGGGAGTGTCTAGTGGTAGGGTCAAAAGGTGTGGAAGAGGATGGTTTTCGGACCCAGACTCCCTCAACCTTATGAAATCCCATCCTGTGAAGGGTTCCCTCACCCATGCAATCTGTGTATCGCAGTGCGCGAGAGGATTCCCCCTCAGGAATGGGGACCTCTGACTCCCTAAAGATCAGGGTATATAACATCCCATAGGGAAGAGTGAGCCTAGGTTTGTCTAGAGGCTCACATAGGTATTTATAGTTAAGCTTAGGAAAGTTGATTGGGGTATCTTAAAGAATGTAGTACATTAGGGCTAGGTCCCTCTCAGATACAAAGTCAAAGCGGCCGGTCTTAGGAAAGAGGGTCCTAGATATAATACTTAACAGGAGCCGCATTTCAACTGATAACTGACTAGCGGACACCTCATCAAGGCGGGACTGGGGTGGACTCCCTAGTATAGCCATAAGGGCCTCAGTCCTATCGGCTGGGTGAGAGGGAAACACCCCTACTTGGGAAAGATGAAGGATTTGTGCAATAAAATCCTCTGAAATAAATAAAGGGACACCCGCTACGGTTTCCTGTATCCCACCATGAACCCTGGCTACTGTCCCGTAAAACTCCCTAACTAGCCCCGGGTAAGTAGGGAGATCTAGGGAGCAAAACATCTCTAACCCTTGGGCCCTCAACCTATGCCCTATTGTGAAGCCTTCTCGGGAGAGATAGTCAAAGTTGACATATCTCCCGGTGGAGACCGCCTTCCCGGCGCACGAACGCGAGGGAACCGGCCTCGGCGGGGAAGGAACCGGAGGTTGTGGCCTCACGGGTTCATTCTGAGCCTTGGACCATCGCTCGGCGCCGCTTGCGGATTGGGGCCTCTTCCGGCTCGAGACAACTACTTTCCGAGGCATCCTAGACCTAAGAAGGGGAAAGGACACGAGGAATCGGTGGAAACTCGACGGAAAAGCCCTAATGGAGGTCAGAGACGAGGTCGGAGACGACTCTAGGGTTTGTGAACAGTGGAGGCGATGAATAGAAGTGTCGATTAAATGCTTCGATTAGGGTTAAAACATCGGATTTCCGACCGCGAGTCGACTCCTGTAAGTCGCGAGTCGACTCGACCTCGAGTCGACTCCAAAATATGCGCGAGTCGACTCCCCCTATGATGCCATCGATCTCGAGTCGACTCCTATCTATGTGCGAGTCGACTCCCCCTCATGAGCCGACTCTGAAACGTATCCGAGTCGACTCGAACTCTGGCACGCACCTAAAAATCATATTATTTTCGTGCCAAACAAGGGATAATCACTAAATTTATGATCTGATTTGATGATCATAGATGAGAAACTCTATATTTAACACAAGCTAATCATCAAAATCAATGAACTAGAAGAGAACATCACTAGGATGGATCAATCACTCCTAATCCTCTCCTAAGCACACAAAATCGCTCTTCACTCAAGGGTTTTGTGAAGATGTCAGCTAGTTGATCATCAGTGCAAATAAATTGAAGTGTAACATCACCATCCAGTACATGATCTCTTATGAAGTGATGTCTTATTTCAATGTGTTTGGTTCTTGAGTGCTAAATTGGATTCTTAGTTAAGTTAATAGCACTTGTATTGTCACAATTAATGGAAATTTTATCTTGTTTAATTCCATAATCTTCAAGTTGTTGTTTGATCCACATGATTTGAGCACAACAACTTCCGGCAGCAACATATTCGGCTTCAGCAGTAGATAATGCAACCGAGTTTTGTTTCTTGCTAAACCATGAGATTAAATTTTCTCCTAAGAATTGACATGACCTGCTGGTGCTTTTTCTATCAAGTTTACAACCAGCAAAATCTGAATCTGTGTATCCTATTAAGTTTAGGCTAGATTCTTTAGAATACCATAAACCTATATTTTTTGTTCCTATTAGGTATTTAAAGATTCTCTTGACTGCAATTAAATGAGATGCCTTAGGATTAGATTGATATCTAGCACACATGCATACACTAAACATGATATCAGGTCTACTTGCAGTGAGATATAATAAAGATCCTATCATACCTCTATACATCTTTTGATCTACTGATTTACCTGATTCATCTTGGTCTAGTTTGCATGATGAGCTCATGGGTGTGCTGATTGACTTGTTTTCCTCCATATCAAACTTCTTAAGCATCTCCTTGATGTATTTAGCTTGATTGATGAAGATCCCTTCTTCAGATTGTTTGATTTGAAGCCCGAGGAAATAGTTCAGCTCCCCCATCATGCTCATTTCAAACTCACTCTGCATCAAGTCAGCAAATTCTTCGCAGAGGCGATTGTTAGTAGCACCGAAAATAATATCATCAACTTAAATCTGCACTACTAACATTTCTTTATTTTTCTTCTTTAAAAACAGTGTTGTATCTACATTTCTCCTAGAGAACTCATGATCTAGTAGAAATTTGCTAAGTCTTTCATACCATGCTCTAGGTGCTTGTTTCAAACCATAAAGTACTTTGTTTAATTTATACACATGATTGGGGTATTGATGATTTTCAAAACCAGGAGGTTGTTCTACATACACATTCTCATTAATATACCCATTCAAAAATGCACTTTTTACATCCATTTGAAATAATTTGAAATCCTTAGAGCATGCAAATGCTAGTAACAATCTAATTGCCTCAAGTCTAGCTACAGGAGCAAAGGTTTCATCAAAGTCTATATCTTCTTCTTGTTTATAGCCCTTTGCTACTAGTCTAGCCTTGTTCCTAATTACAATTCCATTTTCATCAAGTTTATTTTTATATATCCATTTGGTACCTATGATTGAATATTCAGAGGGTCGTTCAACTAGGTTCCATACCTTGTTTCTAGTAAATTGGTTTAATTCTTCTTGCATTGCATTGATCCAATTTACATCTTTTTCAGCTTCTTCTATGTGTTTAGGTTCAAAATATGAGACAAATACTAGATGATTATTTAAGTTCCTAAGAGATGCTCTAGTCCTAACAGGTTGAGATGGGTCATCTAAAATTAATTTCTTAGGATGCCCATGAGCATACTTTCAAGCCTTAGTTAGCCCATAATCCACAATTGCCTCTTGGCTTGATGATGCATTTCCAATTAGTTTTTGTTCATCTTCTTGTAATGTCATCTCATCAATCTTTTCTTCAAGAATTTCAGCATCATCATCAAGATCAATTCTCTTGCTAGAAGAGATATCACTAGAATCATCAAAAACAACATGTATAGACTCTTCAATAACAAGGGTTCTTTTATTAAAAACTCTATAGGCTTTACTAGTTGTAGAATATCCCAAAAATATATCTTCATCAGATTTAGAATCAAATTTACCTAGGTTATCCTTCCCATTATTATGAACGAAACACCTACATCCAAAAACATGAAAATAGTTTACTTTGGGCTTTCTATTTTTCCAAAGTTCATAAGGTGTTTTCTTTATAATGGGTCTCAATAAAACTCTATTTAGTATATGACATGAGGTATTAATGGCTTCTCCCCAAAAGTACTTAGGGAGGTTACTTTCACATAGCATGGTTCTAGCCATTTTCTCTAGGGTTCTATTTTTCCTTTCTACAACTCCATTTTGTTGTGGTGTCCTAGGTGCAGAAAAATTATGAGTTATTCCCTTTTTACTACAAAATTCATCAAATAGATGATTTTCAAATTCCGTTCCGTGGTCACTTCTAATAGCTATGACTGAAGTATCTCTAGCATTTGTTATTTCCTTATGAAATTTCTTAAATACTGAAAATGCTTGATCTTTATGAGCTAAGAACATGACCCAAGTATATCTAGAAAAATCATCTACAATAACAAGACCATATTTATTTCCACCTAGACTTGTGGTTCTAGTTGGTCCGAATAGATCCATGTGTAGTAGTTCTAGAGGTCTAGAGGTAGAGACACAATTTATGGATTTAAAAGAGTTCCTTGATTGTTTGCCATATTGACAAGCTTCACATATTTTATTCTTCTCAAACTTTAGTTTTGGCAAACCTATCACGGAATCTCTTTTAACTAGTTTTGATATTGTATTCATACTAGCATGACCTAACTTACAGTGCCATAACCAACTTGCATCATTATCCTTAGTTTCATTAACAACTAAACAGGGGTTATGTTTGGCAAGATCCTCAAGGTCTACTACATACACATTGCCACGTCTTATTTCTTTAAAAACTAAACTATTGTCATTTGAGTTGGTTATGATGCATAAAGAAGGTTTGAACAAAACATCAAAACCTCTATCACACAATTGACTAATGCTAAGTAGATTATGCTTAAGACCATCAACATATCGAACATTATCAATAAAGGTTGAAGGGGTGATTTGTACTTTACCTATACCAATGATGTGACCTTGGTTATTGTCTCCAAATGTCACAGCACCTCCCTTCTTAGGCTCAAGGGTGAAGAATTGGTCTTTGTCACCCGTCATGTGTCTTGAGCAGCCACTATCCAAGTACCAACAATTTTTGTCGACCTTGGCTGCAAGACACTCCTACACAAGCAAATCATACAATTTTAGGTACCCAAGTTTTCTTGGATCCTTCATGGTTAGTAATGTTGGTTCCTTTTGGAACCCAAACCCTTTTAATTTTTCTTTTAGTTTTTTCTTTTCTATAATCACACACATTTGCTTTATGTCCTAATGTTCCACAGCAATAACAAGTTATTTTCTTAATTTTGCTTTCTCCTGCTTTTACAAAGAAATTACTAAGGAGCTTTTGCTTATTTTTAGGTTTATACCCTAAACCAGCTCTATTGAACACAGCTCGTTGACTATTAAGTATCATTTCCAATTTTTCAGAGCTATATGTAAATTTTTCTACAAAAGGCTTGTACTTTTCAAGTTCTAGTGCCAACTTTTATTTTTCTGTTTTTAGTCCATTTAGGTCTTTTGTGAGACTCTCTTTTATGATTTGTTTATTGTTTTTAAGTTCTAATATTTCTTTGGTCAGTCTTTCGTTATCTTTAATTAAGGCATTAGTCTTTTGAATTAACATTTGGTTGCTTGTCTTAAGTTCTGAATTTTCTTTAATGATAACATCTTTATCCTTAACTAATGTATCGTACTTACGGAGGTGAGTTTGGTTAGTTAGTTTTAATTCTTTGTTCTTAAGGTTTATTGTCTTATACTCGTCCATTAATTCATTGAACGCATCATATAATTCATCGAAGGTAAAGTCTAAATGTGTTTCGGATGTTACCTCATTGTCGTTAGCCATAAAACATAGGTTGGCCTTTTCTTCTTGTTCCTCATCCGATGATGATGATGATGTATCGGAGTCCGATAGGGTGGAGATGGGGACTTTCTTTTTCTTGTACTTGCTCCCCTTCTTCAGCAAAGGACAATCAGCTCTGAAATGCCCCGGCTTCTTACACTCATAACATCCGATCCCCTCATTTTCCCTTTCCTTACCTTTATCCTTGTGATAGGAACTTGAGGGGCCTCTCCTTTGATGAAAGGACTTCTTCCGGTTGATGAATCTACGAAATTTTCTTACAAGAAGAGCTTCATCATCATCTTCCTCATTGTCTTCCTCTTCACTGCTACTGCTGCAAGACAAATCTTTGTTAGTAGAAACAGATTTTAGGGCTATTACCTTTTTCTTGTGAGAGGACTCTTCTTCATTGTGTTGTTTCATTGTTAGCTCATGCGTCATGAGGGATCCAAGTAGCTCCTCGAGTGGCAGCTTGTTTAAGTCCTTGGCTTCTTGGATTGCCGTTACCTTGGCTTTCCATGACCTTGGTAGACAACGAAGAATCTTCCTGACAAGTTCACTGTTAGTATAATTTTTGCCAAGGCTTTTTAGGCCATTGACAATGTCAGTAAATCTAGTGAACATGCAAGTGATTGTTTCATTAGAATCCATCTTAAATAATTCATATTTATGAACTAATATATTTATTTTAGATTCTTTTACTTGATTTGTGCCCTCGTGGGTCACTTCCAGTCTATCCCAAATCTCTTTTGCAGAAATGCAAGTAGAGACTCTATTGAATTCATTTCTATCTAAAGCACAATAAAGCACATTCATTGCTTTGGCATTTAGTTGTGCCTTCCTTATGTCATTGTCATCCCAATCCTTTTCAAGTTTGGGTACAGTGACACCCTCTACATAAATGGATGGGATGTATGGTCCATTTAGTATGGTGGTCCACATCTCATAGTCTTGGGCTTGGATAAATATTCTCATCCTAGCCTTCCAATATGAGTAGTCGGATCCATTAAAGAATGGAGGTCTATGGGTGGACTGGCCCTCAATATGAGAAGATCCAAATGGGGTTGTCATTTTGATCTTTTACTCTTTGGGTAAAAGAGTTCCGGCTCTGATACTACTTGTTGCCCAGATAGACAACCCAAGAGGGGGGGTGAATTGGGTTTTAAAATAATTATTGCAATTAAAAGGTTTGTGAATAGCTAATTAATACTTTTTGCAAGTGGATTAATTAGATGCTATGTGCAGTGAATGAAATGAAAGTAAGAGACAACAAAGCAATCACAAACACAAGGAAATTTATAGTGGTTCGGAGCTAACCCTTGCTCCTACGTCCACTCCCCAAGCCTCACTTGGGAATTCACTATAACCCCTCGGATTACAGCCGGTTGTTTTACAAGCTCACAACCTAACTTGTTGTTTTACGAGATCACAACGAACTCGGTCGATTTTTCCAGGCTCACCGACTAGAACCACCCGATTGTTTTTCCGGGATCACAATCAAACCCTTACACCGTTGGTTTCAACCTAGGCTCACCAACAAACCTTTACACCCTTGATTCAATTCCCTGATTGAATCAAGTAAGGAACAAATGGTTTGAACAAAAGCAAGCAGAAAAATAAAGCTTCTTAACAAGCAGATATTCAGCGATATAAATAAGAGAGAAGTTAAGAGCCCTCAAACAAATTTATGAAGATGTAGAGGAGGGCTTCTCGAACTCGGGGTCTCCTCTTGAGTGTCTCGAAGACTTGATGACTGAAGGAGACTTCTTTAATGCTGGGAAGAGTTGGTTGGATGGAGTTTAATGCCCCTCTTCCTTCTTTTCCTTTAAAATCCTTTGGTAGGTGAAGATTTTTTGTTTTCTTTGAATGGAATGTCACTTCTCTACCTTGCTACAGTTCTCTGTGGCTATTTAAGCCATTCCCCACGGAAACTAGCCATTAGACACAATCTCCTAGCTGTTCTGCACATTCTGCACATCCTGACAATGTTTTCGTTGGGATCGGAGTCGACTCACGCGATCTGGAGTCGACTCGGCTGCTGCAGGAGTCGACTCGTGCTTTTCTGGAGATGGCTCGGCAACTGTTCCGGATTTGAATTAAAGTGCTGTCTCGACTGGGAGTCGACTCGACTTAACCCGGAGTCGACTCCCCAAAGTCTGGAGCTGACCTGGCACTTTTGGAGACGACTCGACGTAAGGAATCCAGGGATGCATTTTTCAAGTTTGCTCACTTGAGTCGACTCGGAAATTCTGGGAGTCGACTCGGCGCTCAGAGTCCGAACTCTCGATCTTCTGTCTTTTGACAAGTGCCGTCTTGGAGTCGACTCGAACTGTTTCGGAGTCGACTCGGCTCTCAGTATCCAAAAAACAGTCTTCTGTCTTTTTGGGGTTGCGCTGCCTTGGAGTCGACTCGGACTTTGTGGAAGTCGACTCGGCTCTCAGTATCCGAAATTTGCTCTCTGACTTTTGCCTTGTATCACACTGGGAGTCGACTCTCGCTTCCTTTGGAGTCGACCTGCCAACCATCGGAGTCGACTCGAGTTCTTCGGGAGTCGACTCGGCTCTCAGGGTCCAAAATAACTTCTCAGTCTTTCTGTCTGTAACTTCCTGGAGTCGACTCGTACTACCCTAGAGTCGACTCGGCAAGCATCGGAGTCGACTCGCGCTCTTCAGGAGTCGACTCGTTGACAGGTTCTGAGATGGATCTTTCTGTCCGTCTGTCTGTTCTCAGTCGGAGTCGACTCGTAATGTACAGGAGTCGACTCGAGCCTGTGCCAGTGCTTCTAATACGCTTGGAGTCGACTCGTAATCTTCCGGAGTCGACTCGAGTCTCAGACTTTGGTTCAAATTGAGTTCTTTACATATCCAAAATGTATTAAACCAAATCTAGAGACACTTACCCATAAATTTACAAGTATTTGACTGAAACACTAGATTGAATTCATTAGTACAACATAAGATATACTCAAATGCTTTGAGCTCATCAAAATCAAATAGGGTTATAATCAATCACTCCACAACTTCTGTATGACTTCTGTTACTATAGGTGTTTGGTGCATATATTTGTATACATTTTTAATTTTTTTAAAAAAGTAATTTACACTTACAATGCTAAAATGCGTCGTTAAAATATACAACATCAATGCTATTTAAATGCGACGGTGATTAGAGATGCTTATAAGTGTCATTTGTTTTAACTCACGATGCGAACCAAAAGCATCGTAAAATTATTTTTTTCATGACAACATTACCGATGCTTTTGTGATTTTTTAGAAGGCATCAGAAATCTGACTCACATCGCTTTTTCGTGTCGGCAAATACATTAAAAATTATCGGCAATGCCAGATATTCCTATAGTGTAATTAAGATCCTCGGTTGTGTATTAGTATCAAAGAATTTCAAATATTTGATATGCATGCATGGTTTTCAAAGAAGTATTCGAGTGTTAAATACAAGATTCAAGGTTGATTCTAATATTTTCCTACAAACAATGTCGACATAGTTTATAATTACATACGCACATGAGTTTCAAGCATGTCTACGATTTTAATTATAAGTTTCCCTTTTGCTCAATCTAATTTACATATATTCAAAGAATATCCAGCAAGAACGAAGGTTAAAGTTGTGGTTTCGATGTTGTGCTGAAAGCTAATAATGCCATACCATATCGTATCAAGCATGACATATACTGACAATAGACTAATGGCACCATAGCATCTCATGCCAACTAAAGCTTTGGGTGACATCATACCGGCTTGGCAAGATATAGTCTAACACAGTCTAGAACTATAAGTATTTGATAGAAAAATTTACAATTTATTTTCAAGAAGTAATTTCATAAAGTAGTTTATACAAATTTTGAATTATTTTACAATAATTATTAGAAATATATATTAGATATATATAGTTAAAAATACTATGGTTAGGTTGAGGTTTCTTATCTTTTGAGAACCAAGTCCAACTACTCTAAAATTGTCCTCATGAGATCTAATAATCTATAACACAAATATATCAAGATAGGAATATTTCTAAAATTATCTGAGTCCTCAATTAATTTTTCATAAAGTTTATTTCAAAGAACCATGAGGAATTAACAAAGGTTATTCTTACCCTCAAAAAATCTTAACAATTATTCGATGCTAAAAGCTCCCATAGACCAAACATAGAACTGTCTAATAATAATCTAAATACTTAATCATAATTCTTTGACTAGTTGGTGGGTCTAGGACCCGGACCGACTTTGCCCAGTTCCTCACTGTATGTAGTCCAGGCCCTCTTGTCCTCCGGGCTTATTATTTTAGAGGGTACAAAAATTATCCAGAAATCTACATTTTTCTATATAAGTATTTTATAGGCAATATTTAGATTAAAAAAATAATTTATTTATATTTTTTGATACATTGAAAAATGCTTTCAGAATTTATTATCCATATTTTTTTTATTACTACTTTTCTGGATAAGTTGCTAAGATCTATCAATATTTCTCATAATACCTTTTATTATATAAATAATAAAATAATATATAATGATGCAGATCAAGGAATTGCTGAAAATACCCCTATTGCTGAAGTTCTGCTGGCCTGGGAACAGGGTGGGTATGGACGAGACGAAACCAAGGAAGACGATGCGGATGGAGTGCGATCCTTGGATTCCAACAAATCCCACTTGATCTTCTGATCCTAGAGATCAATCCTACGGTCTACAAGATCCTGAATGTTGGTTTAATTGAGTCCTACTTTGTTTGAAACTTCTGAACTTGAGTCTGTTAAAGTCTGAATTTTGTTTTGAAATCTGGCTTGATTTTAGTTTGATTAGGAGTCTGTTTTAATTCGAATTTGGTTAGGAATTGAGTCCTTATTGTTAGGGTTTAGAGGGAGATCGTGGCCCTATAAAAAGGATTGGTGTAAAGGGCCGCCGCTCTCTTTTCCTTTGGCTTGTTTCTTTTACACGGTGAATGAAGAAAAAAACCTGAAGCTCTGTTTCCTGAGCCCAAACTCCTCTATTTCCTGTTGCTGTGAATTGCAGCGGGCTGCAGGAGATTGAATCCCACGCTTCCCCGCATCATTTGGTATCAGAGCAGGCTTCTCCTGCTTCAATGGCGGATGACAGCGCTGCGAGCGTTCACCCCGGCAACGGTGATCACGGGGTGCCGGCCCTTTGGGCAGCGATCCGAGGCCTTGAAGGTGCTGTGCGCGACATCCAGCATGCACTTCAAGAGTTGAGGATCGGAAATCATGGAGATCTCAACCGGGATCGGGTGCCGGCCGGCGAGGCCTTCCCTCGTGGACCACCAGCACCGGCGCGAGATCTTCCCCACCGGCATAGGCAGCAGCCCCTCATGGACTCGTCCGAAGAGGAGGAAGAAGGACCCGCCTTCTTCGAGTTCGATGGTCTATGCCCGAGAAGAAACCCCGAGCAGGCTGATTTCAGGCGTGCAGGGGGCGAACGACGACGTCGATCGCCTGATGGAAGAGGGGTCTACGACGACGTTGGCGGGTGGCGTCCGCGACAGAACCAGGAACCAGCGGGTTTTCGGCGTGAAAGAGGAGACCATGGCTCCTCTGATTTTAGACTAAAAGTGGATCTTCCAACCTTCAGCGGCAACCTCCACATCGAGGGATTTCTGGATTGGCTGGCCGAGGTGGAGAAATTCTTCGATTACATGGAGATCCCAGATCAGAAAAAAGTGAAGCTGGTTGCCTACAAGTTGAAGGGTGGAGCCTCCGCGTGGTGGGAGCAACTACAGCACAACCGTCTGCGGCAGGGAAAGATGCAGATCTCTACCTGGCGCAAGATGAAGCAGCACCTGCGAAGTCGTTTTCTCCCGCCTGACTACGAGCAGGCACTCTACCACCAGTACCAGAATTGTCGACAGGGCCCCCGAACGGTGACCAAATACACAGATGAATTCAACCTACTCAATGCCCGCAACAACCTGTCAGAAACAGAAAATCAGCAGGTGGCGAGGTACATTGGTGGGTTGAAGCCGGCGATCCGAGACCAAGTGGATCTTTATCCCGTGTGGAGTCTATCCGAAGCCACGAGCTTAGCCTTGAAACTGGAGGCACAGGCGACGCGAAGGGCGAATCAGTTTCAGCCCACAAATCGAGCTACTCCTTCACGCCCCACCACGACGAAGGGCGTTGATGGTGCCACCTCTTCGAGTCAGCCTCTACCTCCAACTGCATCAAGGGGCGCCGGAAATTTTAGCAAGCAACCTGTGGCACCGAGGGGCAGCAATCCTTATGAAAAGCCTATGCCCATCAGATGTTACAGGTGTCAAGAGGTTGGGCACCGTTCCAATGAGTGCCCGAGGCGGCGGACCGTTAACGTAGTAGAGGCGGAGGAGGATGAAGGGGTGTTGTATGAGGAAGAAGAGCAAGAGGAGGAGCGGTCAGAAGAGGAGGAGGTGACCGTGACGACGCCTGATCAGGGGGTTCCAGCTTCTTTTGTAGTTCAGCGAATTTTGCTTTCTCCAAAGGTTAAAGAGGAGTCCCAACGCCACAACATCTTCAAAACTCGCTGTACCATCAATAAAACAGTATGTAATGTGATCATCGATAGTGGCAGCAGTGAGAACATTGCTTCCTTGGCACTGGCCGATGCAATGGGATTGAAGACCGAAGATCATCCGTCTCCTTACAAGATCGGGTGGATTAAGAAGGGTGCTGAAACAAGAGTGGACAAGGTGTGCAAGGTCCCATTATCAATTGGACGGTATTACCAGGATGAGGTTGTGTGTGATGTGGTGGACATGGATGCTTGCCATGTCTTGCTGGGGCGCCCATGGATGCATGACACGGACGTCACTTACAGGGGTCGGGACAACACCTATTTGTTTAGGTGGCACGGCCGGAAAATCCTCCTAGTTCCCATGAATGAAAGGTGCATCCCCAAATCTTCTCAAGTGGAGGGGAAATCCTTTCTTGCAGTTTCAGCAGAGCAGTTCATGGAGGACGTCAAGGAGACCAAGCAAATTCTGGTGCTGGCCGCGAAGCAATCAAATTCAGCAAGCATGCAGCCGGTGCCCAAGGAGTTTGAGGAGTTGCTGATGGAATTTCAGGATATTACACCTGCAGAATTGCCGTATGGGCTGCCTCCCATGCGAGAAATTCAGCACCACATTGATTTAGTGCCTGGCGCAAGCCTTCCCAATCTACCTCATTACCGCCTGAGCCCTAAGGAGAGCCAAATTCTGCAGCAGCAAGTTGAAGATCTGATGAAGAAGGGGCTGATTCGGGAGAGCATGAGCCCATGCGCAGTGCCAGCCTTGTTGACACCGAAGAAGGATGGAAGTTGGCGCATGTGTGTGGACAGCCGTGCGATCAACCGGATAACGGTAAAGTACCGATTTCCCATACCCCGCTTGACTGACATGCTGGACATGCTGGAAGGAGCAAAGGTCTTCTCCAAAATTGATCTTCGGAGCGGCTACCATCAGATCCGAATTCGGCCCGGTGACGAATGGAAGTCGGCATTCAAGACGAAGGATGGACTTTACGAGTGGATGGTCATGCCTTTTGGCCTATCCAACGCACCGAGCACCTTCATGAGGATAATGAACCAGGTATTAAAACCATTTATTGGAAAGTTCGTCGTTGTCTATTTTGATGATATCCTGGTTTATAGCCGTAAAGAGATTGAGCATAAGGAACATTTGAGGGCGGTTTTGCTTGCATTGAGGGAAAATAAATTGTTTGTCAATCTTAAGAAGTGCCACTTTGTAACTACCCGCCTGGTGTTTCTGGGGTTTGTTGTTGGGGCCGACGGTATACATGTTGATGAAGAGAAGGTGCGGGCAATACGGGAGTGGCCCACCCCCACAAATGTCAGTCAAGTCCGCAGCTTCCATGGGTTAGCAACATTTTATCGGCGCTTCATTCGAAATTTCAGCACCATTGTCGCTCCTATTACTGAATGTATGAAGAAAGGTCGGTATCAGTGGGGAGAGCCTCAGCAAGCCAGCTTTGAATTGATAAAAGAAAAATTATCTTCGGCACCAGTGCTAGCTTTGCCAAGCTTTGAGAAGCTGTTTGAGGTAGAGTGTGATGCCTCGGGAGTTGGGATAGGGGCTGTTCTGACTCAAGAAGGGCGGCCCGTGGAGTACTTCAGTGAGAAGCTCAGCGAAGCACGGCAGAAATGGACTACGTATGAGCTTGAGTTTTATACCATCATCCGGGCATTGAAGCACTGGGAGCACTATCTAGTTCAGAGGGAGTTTGTCTTATACAGTGATCATCAGGCCTTGAAGTACATCAATAGCCAGAACCACTTGAACCGCATGCATGTCAGATGGGTAAGCTTCTTGCAGAAATTTTCTTTTGTGTTGAAGCACCGATCTGGACAACAGAACCGAGTGGCAGATGCATTGAGTCGGCGTAACACATTATTGACAACCTTGCACTTGGAGGTTGTGGGTTTCGAATGCATGAAGGAGTTGTATGCTGAAGACGATGACTTCAAGGATGTGTGGGCCAAGTGTTCCAGCAATCATGCAATGGAAGATTTTCACATACAAGAGGGTTATTTATTCCGGGGTAATTTCTTGTGCATTCCCAGATCATCACTGAGAGAGAAGCTGATTAGAGACCTTCATGGTGGCGGGCTTAGTGGGCATCTAGGCCGAGACAAGACCATTGCTAGTCTTATGGAGAGGTATTATTGGCCACAAATGCGAAGAGATGTTGGAAAGTTTGTCCAGAGGTGTTATATTTGTCAAACAGCAAAAGGACAGTCTCAAAACACCGGTCTCTACATGCCCCTACCTGTGCCAAATGACATTTGGGAGGATCTATCGATGGACTTTGTATTGGGTCTTCCCCGAACGCAGAGAGGTGTGGATTCAGTCTTCGTCGTGGTGGACAGGTTCTCCAAGATGGCGCATTTCATCCCTTGTAAAAAGACATCAGATGCGTCCCATATTGCAAGGTTATTTTTCAGGGAGATTGTCCGTTTGCATGGAGTCCCACAATCTATCACATCGGATCGGGATTCAAAATTTTTGAGTCACTTTTGGCTTACTTTATGGAGAATGTTTGACACTTCCTTAAAATTCAGTAGCACTGCACATCCTCAAACTGACGGGCAGACAGAAGTCACTAATCGAACCCTTGGAAATCTAATTCGCTGTATTTGTGGGAATAGTCCGAAGCATTGGGATCATGCATTGCCCCAAGCAGAGTTTGCTTACAATAGTGCTAATCATCGAAGCACCGGTAAATCACCTTTCTCTATTGTTTATACAAAAACTCCAAAGCATGCTGTGGATTTAGTTCGTCTACCAAAATTTCCCGGAAAGAGTGTAGCAGCAGAAAATTTAGCGGAGGAAGTTAAAGCAACACAGTTGGAGGTGAAGAAGCGCTTGGAAGGTATGAATGCCCAGTACAAGGCCAAGGCGGATGAACATAGGCGATATAAGGAGTTTAAAGAAGGAGATGAGGTAATGGTTTACTTGCGGAAGGAGAGATTTCCGGTGGGAGCATACAGCAAGTGGAAGCCACGGAAGTATGGGCCATACAAGATTTTAACGAAGATCAATAGTAATGCATATGTGATTGACTTGCCGGAAGACATGGGAATCTCAAAAACTTTCAATGTTGCTGATCTCTATGAGTATCATGATCCGGGAGAGCCGCTGTATCCTGAGAGGAACTCGGGGACGAGTTCTTTCCAAGTGGAGGGGACTGATGCAGATCAAGGAATTGCTGAAAATACCCCTATTGCTGAAGTTCTGCTGGCCTGGGAACAGGGTGGGTATGGACGAGACGAAACCAAGGAAGACGATGCGGATGGAGTGCGATCCTTGGATTCCAACAAATCCCACTTGATCTTCTGATCCTAGAGATCAATCCTACGGTCTACAAGATCCTGAATGTTGGTTTAATTGAGTCTTACTTTGTTTGAAACTTCTGAACTTGAGTCTGTTAAAGTCTGAATTTTGTTTTGAAATCTGGCTTGATTTTAGTTTGATTAGGAGTCTGTTTTAATTCGAATTTGGTTAGGAATTGAGTCCTTATTGTTAGGGTTTAGAGGGAGATCGTGGCCCTATAAAAAGGATTGGTGTAAAGGGCCGCCGCTCTCTTTTCCTTTGGCTTGTTTCTTTTACACGGTGAATGAAGAAAAAAACCTGAAGCTCTGTTTCCTGAGCCCAAACTCCTCTGTTTCCTGTTGCTGTGAATTGCAACGGGCTGCAGGAGATTGAATCCCACGCTTCCCCGCATCATATAATAATATAATTTATTATTTATATTTTTTTATACATTGAGGGTCATCTTCTTAAGTAATCCTGATTCTCTCTCTCAAGGTAGGTTGGACATGCAAATTTGCCAAATGTGTATCAGAATCATACCAACATACTTCGATTTTTGTTCTCCTCAGATTTTCCAGAATGCCCCTCTAAGAGGTGAGTAAAGTAGCAATATTACCGGTAGATTTTCTGCTTAGTGCATCAGCCACCACATTAGCTTTTTCCGGATAGTAATATATAGACAAATCATAGTTTTTTATCAACTCTAACTATCTTCTCTGTCTCATATTGAGTTCCTTCTGAGTAAAGAGGTATTTTAAACTTTTGTGATTCTTGTACACCTTACAAGATTCACCATATAAATAATGTCTCCAAATTTTCAATGCAAACACAACAGCAACAAGTTCAACATCATGAGTGGGATAATTTTCGTCATATGGCTTAAGCTGTCGAGAGGCATAAGCAATCACCTTATCATTTTGCATCAGCACACAACCCAATCCTTTCTTTGAAGCATCACTATAGATAATAAAGCCTCCACCACTGGAAGGAAGGGTAACGATAGGGATTGATACCAAATGTTGCTTAAGCTCTTAAAAGCTCTGTTCACATTTATCTGACCTCTCAAATTTAACTTCTTTACGAGTTAATCGAGTTAAAGATTCAACAATGGAGGAAAAACCCTCAACAAACCATCTGTAATATCCAGCTAGGCCTAAGAAATTGCGAATATCAGAAATACTATTCAGCCTGCTCTTGTTGACTACTGCTTCAAACTTCTTTGGATCCACATAGATTTCCTTTTTAGTCATCACATTGTCCAGCAATAATTTACTTTTCTTCAATTTACCATACAGGTGCTCATATCTTAGAGTTTCTAGAACTATCCTAAAATGCTGCTCATGCTCAGCCTAACTTCCAGAGTAAATTAGAATATCATCAATAAAGACCACCACAAATTTGTCTAGAAAAGGTCTAAACACTCTATTCACTAGATCCATAAAAGTTGCAGGGGCATTTGTCTGCACAAAGGGCATGACCAAAAATTTATAGTGCTCGTACCGCATACGACAAGTAGTCTTAGGCACATCCTCTACCCTTATTTTCAATTGACGGTACCCAGAATGAAGATCAATTTTGGATAATATCTGAGCACGCTTTAACTGATCAAATAGATCATCAATTCTTGGTAGAGGATACATATTCTTTACTGTCACTATATTTATTTCCTGATAATCAATACATAACCTCATACTACCATCTTTCTTCTTTACAAACAATACTGGAGCTCCCCAAGGTGAAACACTAGGTCAAATTAAGATTTTACGAAGCAAATCTTGCAACTGCTCCTTTAATTCTTTCATTTCAGCTAGAGCCATTCTATAGGGGGTTTTAGAGATTGGTGTGGTATCGGAAATCAAATCAATTGCAAATTCAATTTCTCTATCAGGTGGCAAGCTAAGGAGATCTTCTGAAAAAATATTAGGGTATTCATTCACTATTGAGATATCATCCAATCTTTGATCTGATTATCTAGTATCAACTACTGTGGCAATAAATGACATTTTTTTCTTCTTGAGTAGCCGCTTTATATGCATTGCAGAGATAACTCGAGGGGAAGTATAAGCACCACTACCCATGAAGCTAAATTCAGTATCTCTAGGGATTTTGAAGTTTACCCATTTTTCATGACAGTTAATGGTGGCAAAATGTGACGCTTACCAATTCATACCCAAAATTATGTCAAAGTCATGTATGTCTATAACTATCAAATCAGCAGTCAATTTTCTATCCACTATCTGAACTAACAAGACTTGCAGATTTGATTAGCAATCACTCGAGGGGTGCTAACATGTAAATCAAATTCTAACGGCACACAAGACAAGTATGCTTTTGCACAAATGCAAATGACACAAAATAATGTGTAGCACTGGAATCAAATAATACATTAGCATAAACAGATGCAATCAGTAGTGTACCTGATACCATAGTGTTGGATGCCTGAGCATCCTGCTGAGTTAGTGACACAGTCAGAGATGGGTGTTGCTGGATTTTATAAATGATGGCTGAAACACTCTCTCTTTTTACTTATTTATTTTTCTTTTCTTTGGTAATGGCGGCTAGGGTTCTTGAATGGAGGAAGGAGGAAGATGAGACGGCTAAGGGGTTTACTTGGGTCCAAAGATTAGTGGCCGAATAGAAGGATTGGACTTGAATGAATGGAGCGGATGGTCTTTGGTTTGAACCCAAATATGAATTGGGTTTGGAACGTGAGGGGTTTTAGACGTGGATGAAGTACTCTTGGAATCCCAAAGGAAAAAGGATTCTAAGGGATAGGAATAGGTGGCGAGATTAGGAGGGGATAAATATGGGTTTAAGGGATTAGAGCTATGGCATGATGAAGGTTGGCATGTGGAATAAGGAACAATGGAAGGTGCTGCGGTTTTGATAGTAACAAGATAACTATGGGCTGAATAGAAGAGTCTCATCTCTATCCTAAACCCAAGGATTGCCCGGCATCTCACCGAGGAAGAAAGGAACCTTTGGAGTCTTACCAAAGGAGGAAGAAGAAGCCTTTCATCTCTAGATTACAAGAGCAATTGAAAATCAAAATTAATTCTGCCTTTATTCTTCAACGTCCATCCTTTAAATAGATGAAGTGTTGGAACAAAATAGGAAACTCATTACATGACTCAAACTCAAATTTAGACTCATGACTAAATTCAAATACTAAGGACTCAATAGGACTTCTAACCAAAGTAGGATTTGACCAAGTCAAAAGACTCCACATGCCAAGGAAAATCTTCAAGGATTCTTCACGCCTAAAGACGCCATTTGATTGCCTTCCTTCACAATTGACTTCTTCGTGCGTTGAGGGTTATTTCTCCCCTTCATGTGATGAGTCTTTCTCCAAGTAGAACTCCTCAAAGGGGCGCCAAATCATGGAGATGAGGATCCCTAAAAATCAGCAAGGATAGATCATTACACGTGAAGATTTTCTAGGGAAAAGAGGACTATTTCTTGCAGCATCAATCTCTCTTTCACGCCTCCTAATTTGTAACCAACTGATTGCCACATGGCACTCAATGACAAGGACTCAATCCCAACTAATATAATTCAGCAATTACAAACCAATTTAAGGACCCAATGCAAACAAGCTAGCCAACAAAACATAAATGAACCTAAACTACATGCGCACACCAAACTAGAATGGACTCAATCATCAAACACAAATCAGTAAATTACAAACCCAAAACAAGAATCAAATAAATCCAAAATAAAAGGACTCAATGTGACCTAATAGAGCAAAATAAAATAGACTCAATCCAATGTAATTAACTGCTGGAAATCATGACCCAATGTGTTTTCGGGCACTTCCAAGTAAGGATCCAAACTCGACGTACATCCATCATGACTCGGGCTCGTGCTTCTGCTTCAATTCTCTCCTGCTTAGAAAGAACTTGACTTTGTCGAGTTGGGGCTGAATTAAAGACTCCTAGCCCAAATGATCGTGTGCTGATGCGTGCCAGAAAAATCCTAACCCGAGTGGACACATGGTCTGGTGCGCATGGGATGCGGGATCGATGCACACGGGATGCAAGTCCGGGTGAACGCCGGGAGGCTGCAGCAGCTGATTTGCTCGGTTGCTTCTTCTTTGCTGATTTGTTCCTCTTGGCATCCATTAATGATCAGATCACCCACTTTGAAGTTAGATGTGTGGAGTGATTGGTTATACCCCTATTTGATTTTGATGAGCTCAAAGCATTTGAGTATATTTCAAGTTGTACTAATGAATTCAATCTAGTGTTTCAGGCAAATATATGTGAATTTATCTTTAATAGCATCGAACCTTTGTTCAAAGTCATTTGGCTAAGTATTGAACTAATTTAAGCCAAAGTCTGAAGCTCGAGTTGACTCCGGAAGAGTACGAGTCGACTCTAAGTGTTTCAGAGGTTCTGGCACGAGCTCGAGTCGACTCCGGTACACTACGAGTCGACTTTGACTGAGAACAGACAGAAGGACAGAAAGATGAATTTCAGACCCTGTCACCGAGTCGACTCCAACGGTTTCGAGTCGACTTCGATGCTAACCGAGTCGACTCTCGACGGTTTCGAGTCGACTCCCGACGGTTCCGAGTCGACTCCAAGGAGTAACAGACAGAAGAACAGAGAAGTGTATTCTGGACCCTGTTACCAAGTGTTGCCCAGATAGACAACCCAAGAGGGGGGGGTGAATTGGGTTTTTAAAATAATTTGAATAATTAATACGATGTGGTTGACTAATTAAAAACTATTGCAAGTTATTTAATTAATGCTAAGTGCTGTGAGTGATGTGAGGGAAAGAAGAAGGGAGACAATCCAACACAAACACAAGGTTTATAGTGGTTCGGAGCTAACCCTTGCTCCTACGTCCACTCTCCAAGTCTCACTTGGGAATTCACTATAACCCCCTTGGATTACAGCCGGTTGTTTTCCAAGCTCACAACCAAACTTGTTGTTTTACGAGCTCACAATGAACTCGGTCGGTTTTCCCAGGCTCACCGACTAGAACCGCCCCGATTGTTTTCCCGGGATCACAATCAAACCCTTACACACGTTGGTTTTAACTCGGCTCACCAACCAACCTCAATCCCCTTGATTCAATCCCCGATTGAACTAAGTAAATACAAGTTGTAGAAAGAAAACAGAAAATGAGCTTCTCAAAAAGCAGATGAAAACAATATGAACAATAAATAAAGTTAAGAAGCCTCAAACGCTTTTAGATTGGAGATGAGGAATGGCTTCTTAAACTTCTGGTCTCCTCTTGAAAGAGTAGTCGACTTGAATGCAGGAGAAGGAGGCTTTAATTGCTGGGAAGATGTAGTTGGAAGCAGTAAATGCAGATCTTCCTCTTTTTCGTTGAAGAGCACGTTGCAGAGCTTGAATGCTTGATTAGTTGGAGTGGAATGGTTGTTCTCTGCCTTGCTACAGTCCTCTGTGGCTATTTAAGCCAACCCCCACGGAAACTAGCCGTTAGAGTGCTTTTTCTGCCCGTTCTGAACACTCTGCGCAGCCTGACAATATGACCGTTGGTGGGTTGGAGTCGACTCGCGCGATCAGGAGTCGACTCGGCTGTAGCGGGAGTCGACTCAAGCTTTTCCGGAGTCGACCCGGCAACTGTTCCAAATTTGAATTAAAGTTGCCTTCACGACTGGGAGTCGACTCGTCAACTTCTGGAGCTGACTTGGCAATTTTGGAGTCGGCTCATCCACTGAAGTCCGTGGATCCAATTTTGAATTTTGTCCACTCGAGTCGACTCGACTGTCCTGGGAGTCGACTCGAATCTCAGAGCCCGAACTCCCGATCCTTTGTCTTTTGGCTCGTCCAGTCTTGAAGTCGACTCGAACTTCCTTGGAGTCGACTCGGCTCTCAGTTTCCGAAAGATGGTCTTCTGCCTTTTGACGTGAAGCTGTCTTGGAGTCGACTCGAGCTGTCTGGGAGTCGACTCGAATCTCAGAGGCAGTAACTTGGTTTTCTGTCTGTCTTGGGGTCGCGGTGTCTTGGAGTCGACTCGCGTATTGCGGGAGTCGACTCGAATCTCAAAGTCCATAAAATGCTCTCTGACTTTTTCTTTGTGTACCGCTGAGAGTCGACTCTTGCTTTCTCTGGAGTCGACTTGCCACCTATCGGAGTCGACTCGCGTTCCACTGGAGTCGACTCGAATCTCAGACCCGAAAACTGTTCTCTGACTTTTCTGCCTGTGACTGCTTGGAGTCGACTCTTACTTCCTTGGAGTCGACTCGGTGAACATCGGAGTCGACTCGCGCACTTCGGGAGTCGACTCGCTGACAGGTTCTGAGTTGAAGCTTTCTGTCCTTCTGTCTGTTCTTAGTCGGAGTCGACTCGTACTTATCTGGAGTCGACTCGAGCTCGTGCCAGTGAACTTGATACGCTTGGAGTCGACTCGTGATACTCGGGAGTCGACTCGAGTCTCAGACATTGGTTCAAACAGACTCCTTAACTTATCCAAAAATTATGAACCAAGTCTTGGGACACTTAGACAGAATTTTTACTGAAACACTCAATTGAATTCATTAGTAATCAAAAGATATACTCAAATGCTTTAAGCTCATCAAAATCAAATGGGGTTTTAATCAATCACTCCACAATCTTTCCCTTTTTGATGATGACAAAACTTTGAGTATATGTAAAATGAATTGCTCAATAAATAATGAAATAAAATTCATAAATGAATTCAAATGTCTGATAATTCAATTTATCCAAGCTTGAAAGGAGTGAAACAATAAATTTCGGAGTTAAAGCTCCCCCTTTCATTTGGAATTATATAAGCCTTCATATTATGCAATCAATTGTTTGGCTTATATGTCATTAATGATTTAGTTTGATTAAAATTCAGATTCTCCCCCTCAACATATGCATTCAACTATGTTTTGATTCTCTGAATTTCCTTTTAATGCTTTGAAGTTTTTGAACTGAATTTTTTGTATTTAGAGGGAAAATCTGTCAATTTGTTCTTGTGTAGGATTCAGCTAATCTCCGAATATCCTTTGAATAGATTCTGGAGATTACTCCATTAGGAGCCCCAAAAGAGAGATAATGAGCCTCGAGGTACCGAATCCACTTAGAACAAATTTGTGTGTTTTTAAGAGTTTTATGTTTTTATTGATTTTCATTGATTTCTTTTACATATTTCGCCCCTTTTGCATACTTTATACATATTTCTCCCCTTTTTTTTACATATTTTATTTCTCCCCCTTTTTGTCATCATATCAAAAAGGAGGCAATCACACACAATCAATGGCACAACCAATCATCAAATGGCACATAATTGAAGATAAAATGTCTACTCATTGTATTGATATGAATGTGAGAATACAAAAACAAGACAAAACACAAAAACATCTATGGCCTCCTCGAGGATGAGGCACCTCCTCTCGAGGATGTGGGTCCTCCTCTCGTGGATGTGGCTCCTCCTCTCAATCGGCTCTGCTTGTTGCCCAGAGATGGTCACCCAAGAGGGGGTGAATTGGGTGTTTTAAAAACTTTTGACTAATTAAAAATAAAACACACGAATATATGCACTAAAGTAAAGAAGGAGGAATGAGAAAGGTCAATCGCAAACACAAGGTTTTATAGTGGTTCGGAGCTTCCACTGCTCCTACATCCACTCCCCAAATCACCTTTGGGAATTTCCACTATAATCCACGATTACAGTACGGTAGTTTTGCGAGTTCACTACCCAACTCGTTGTTTTACACCGGCTCACAACAAACCCTAAAACCCCCAATTTCACTTAGGCTTGGGACGCCTTTCCCTTGTTCCTAGTCCCTTGACTGGAACAAGCACCACAACGAAAGAGTTTACAAAAGAAAGGAAAAGCTCTAAAAGCAAATATTGCAATTATGAACAATAGAACCCGGAAGAATCCTTTTGCCGTTGGAAGCGTGGGAGATATTGATTCTTCCGATGTGGAGCACGTAGGATTGAGTGTGAGCTTTGAATCCCAAGCGCACGAGAGTGATTGAGCTTGAAATCACTTGGGAAGCTTGAAAACACTTGATTTCTTCACTTGAATGCACTCACTCCCTTGAACTTTTCTTTCTTACTTCTCTCTTGAATGATCTAGCTTTGGGTTGGTGAAGAGTTGTTGAGAAGCACTTAAGAGGTCCCTTTTATAGCCCAAAAAGCAAATATAGCCGTTAGAGACAAAGAAAGAAGGATTTGAAATTCAAACCAAACCTGAAAAGCTGTCAGTCGTGTCCCAGTCACTCCGGGGACGTCTCCGCTTCAACGGGAGACGTCTCGGCTACAAGATTTTACTTTTTCCGTTGTCTGGGGTCGACTCGGCACTTTCAGGGGACGTCTCGGCTTGTTTGCACTTTTTGAATGGGGACGACTCCGCTGATCTGGGGACGACTCCGCTTCTTTATCTCCGAAGAACATGTCCTCTGGTATTTCCTGAGAGAGTCGACTCCGCTCCTTCAGGGGACGTCTCGGGTTGTCTGCACTTTATGCATGGGGACGACTCCGCTGTCTCAGGGTCGACTCCGCTTCCTTATCACCCAAAAAACCATTCTCTGGAAAACCCTGAGAGAGCCGTCTCCGCTATCTTGGGGACGACTCGGGAAGTCTCCTTTTTACTTGCGGGGACGACTCGGCTTACTGTGGGGACGTCTCGCGCATATCTCTTGAAAACTGCCTTTCTGCCGCCACTGAGAGAGTCGACTCCGCTACTGAGAGAGTCGACTCCGCTAACGCGGGGACGACTCGGCAGGTGTCGGGGACGTCTCCAAGTGTGCCGGTTCTTCCTGTTTGTGCCAGAGACGTCTCTGAAACTATCCGGAGACGTGTCGGCTGTCCCTGATCTGTTTTCTTTAACTCAAAATATTCTTCAATAAATTCATAAAAATTATGGGAACTTGCCTAGACTTTTCTTAACAATATTCTTAATAAGACACATGAATTCCTCAATTAAATTGTTAAGATATAATGGAATTTTACTCTAGTGTTTTGTATTCATCAAAATCTATTAGGGGGTCAACAATCTCCCCCTTTTTGATGATGACAAAACACTGAGTATATGCAAAATTTGAGATTTAAACATATACACAGTATTTGATCAGATGTATAAGTATAATGTTTTGATTAGAACTAGATACAATGTGCATCACTCAAAGTATTCAATTTTCAGTTCTTTCCTTGTGCATAAGATTGATCTTTATAGTTCTTAAATGATTTTAGCATATCAACTGAATTTGAATCAAATTAAAATGAGGTATTGATGCTGAGGATAATTGAAAGCTAGATTCTTTTTGACTCCCCCTTTCTTTTCCAGAAGGGCAATTATCTTAAGGTCAATATTCTTCAATTTTATCTTTTCTAAATCAACTTTGGAGTATGATTATAAATTTTGCATTCCATATTCAATATCCATATATATAACTGCTCCCCCCTTTCACTATCTCTACATTCAATATCTACTCCCCCTTTTTGTCATCAAACAATGAAGGGGACAAATTATCTCTATATTCAATATATTCAGTTTTCATTTTACTCCCCCTTTGATATTCAGGTTGTGCTCCCCCTGTTTCATATGCTTTGATACGTTGTGCCAAATCTGAATACTTAATGTATGTTATGAGATTCTTATGACACATCAAGAGGCACATTCACATTCATAGAAACACATACATAGAGTTGGCAATGTACACAGTTTTCAAAAGGGATTGTATTCATGTATCATTGTGAACCTTTGAAGTCAGTACATAGTCAAAAAGAAGAAATCATTACAAGTATTGATTTCTAATACAAAAGTGTTTCAAAAATAGCCTAGGATTTACAAAAAGAAGATTCTAGAAGATATCCATCATCGGTGACGTTGCTCATGGGCCCTACCAGCTGTATTTTGTTCATAAACCTTACAAGCTGCATCTATGAATGTGTTGATGGAATCCATGAGGGTCTTAAATTGATCTCCCTGTGACTTGTGGAAACCTGCCACAAGTGCCTCAAACTCTATAGTTGCCATTTCAATTCTTCCTCTGAGTTGGGCAACTAAGGTGCTCACATTGCCATCTGGTTTTGTTAGCTCTTTAAGACTCTTGGAAATGCTCTTCAAGCTGTCCTTGAGCTCTAATGATCTGATGGTTTGGGTGGCACCCACACCAATTATTTCTTGTGTTGTAGCTTCAATTTGACTTCTAATATCCTTCATCTCTTGTAGAAGCCCTTCATGTGAAGCTCTGATGGGGGCCAACTCTGTGGAGATCATGGATCTCATCTCCTCCCTTATCTGCTGGCAAATGGCAGATGCTAAGGTGCGCATCTGATCCTCTGACAGAAAGGAGGGCCCACTAACTGGAGGAGGTGGTGGCATGGATGTGGAAGGTCCAGCTGAGCTGGAGGGAATATTAGGGATATCCATGTGGCTAGGTGGAGGAGAGTGATGGTCAGACTCATGATGTGGGATCTCAGGCTCTAGGATTTGGGTTTTTCTCTTTGGTACCTTGACCCACGATCCATCTATCTTATGAAATTTCATTCTTCTCATTGTGCCCTCATTGTAATAGTCGGTGTTTCTCAAGGGCTTTGCAGGTTCATTTGTTGGAATGGGAACCTTGAAGTGTTTAAAGATTAAGGTAAAGATCATGCCATAGGATATACTAAACCTAGAATACCTATGACATAGGGCAATGTAATTTAGCATGAGTCTAGGGAGGTTTAGAGGGATCCCTAGTAGGATGTGGTGCATTATAACTAAGTCTCGCTCCGAAACAAAATCGAAGCGACCGGTTTTAGGAAATAGGACCCGGTTGACAATACTTAAGAGAAGTCTCATCTCTGCATTTAGGTCCTGGGAATTGACAACATCAAGAGGGCCGCAGTCCTCTCTTCCTAAAAGTAAATTTAGGGCTGACTCCCTTTGGGGATGTGAGGTTGGAGCCTCACCGTCCCTAGGAATTTGTAAGACAGTGGATAGGACATCTTCATTGACTTCTACTAATGTCCCTTGGACATATCCAGTGTACCCTAGGTCCCCTAAGGCCATATTGCTAAAAAGTTCTCTAACTAGGCCGGGGTAGGTCGAGGTATTGAGGGTACAAAAGTGTTCCCACCCTTGGGCTCGGAGTCTCTCTCCAATAGAGAACCCCTCATGATCTAAAAAGGAGAAATCTATGTACCTTCCTGTCGTGACTGTGCGATTTGCACAGGAAATAGTCGTGGTTGGCGGAGCAACCGGAGGAGACGGCGCGGAGGGTTCTTCCCGTCGTTCCTCACCGTCGGCCGCTACCCTAGGTCGCCTTCCACGGGTCGTCCTAGCCTTCTTTGGTGCCATGGATGCTAGGGTTTGTGATGTAGAGCAAACGGAGGCTAGGATTTGAGGTGGAGAGCAAATGGAGGCTAGGGTTTTTCGTTTTGGTCGGGAATGAAGGAGAAAGCTCGAGTCGGCTCGAGCGATTTCAACCTATTTAAAAAGCCCTCCTTCGGTCCCCGAGACGTCTCCGCGACTAAGGCGAGACGTCTCCCCTGGGGGGACGTCTCTGCGATTTGCCAGAGACGTCTCTGGCACTGAAAAATTTCAGACTGAATTCTATCTTCTCCCAATTTTTGTTTAATCACCCTAATCAACATGATTTTTTTTTGATAAACTTTGAGTGAATTTGTTTGTGATCCTCCCCCTTAATGATACATCCTATAATAATTTGATAATGATTTTTGAATTATTAATATTGAAATGAGGAGTGTTTGACCAAATTTCGAATACCTATGAAATAGGCTCTGAAAATATCTCCATGAAGAGTCCAAGGGAGGGTAACCATCCTCCGGAAAGTCAAACAGTTCGTCATTTAGCTTAGATGAATTCATGTTTTCACTTATGTTTACCTTGAGGTTGATTATTAGTTTGAGTAGCAAAGCAATGCAATACAAATTCAACTCATTTGCTATGATCATACAAGCTCAAGGCATTCCTTAAGAAATTGAATCTTTCTTTACAAAGGGGCTTTGTAAAGATATCAGCTAATTGATTTTCAGTACATACATATTCAATCATCACATCATTTTTCAGCACATGATCCCTAATAAAATGATGCCTAATCTCTATATGCTTTGACTTAGAGTGTTGGACAGGATTTTTTGTTAAGTTAATTGCACTTGTATTATCACATTTAATTGGTATATTATCCATTTTGATACCGAAGTCTTCAAGTTGTTGCTTAATCCAAAGAACTTGGGCACAACAGCTTCCAGCTGCAATGTACTCAGCCTCAGCTGTGGACAAGGCAACTGAATTTTGTTTCTTGCTAAACCAAGAAACCAAATTGGCACCCAAGAGTTGACATGTGCCACTTGTGCTTTTTCTGTCGAGTTTGCACCCAGCAAAATCAGCATCGGAATAAGCAATTAAGTTTATGTCAGATTGTTTAGAATACCATAAACCTACATTAGATGTCCCTACTAGATATCTAAATATTCTTTTAACAGCTTGCAAGTGTGATTCCTTAGGACATGCTTGGTATCTAGCACACATACAAACACTGAATAATATATCTGGTCTACTAGCAGTAAGGTAAAGTAGAGAGCCTATCATACCTCTGTACAATTTGCAGTCTATACTTTTACCTTTTTCATCTTTGTCAAGCTTGCAACTTGAGCTCATGGGTGTGCTGATTTCCTTTGCATCCTTCATCTTGAATTTTTCCAGCATTTCCTTGATGTATTTGGACTGACTGATGAAGATGCCTTCCTCTGATTGTTTTATTTGTAGCCCAAGGAAGAAGTTGAGCTCACCCATCATGCTCATTTCAAATTCTCCCTGCATAAGCTTGGCAAACTCTTGACAAAGACTATCATTAGTAGCACCAAAAATTATATCATCCACATAAATTTGTACAAGCAATAAGTCATTTCCTTTTCTTTTAATAAAGAGGGTTTTGTCTACATTTCCTCTCTTGAATTTGTTCTCAATTAGGAAATTGCTTAATCTTTCATACCATACCCTAGGAGCTTGCTTAAGTCCATACAATGCTTTATGCAATTTATACACATAATCTGGATGTAAGTGATTTTCAAAACCTGGAGGTTGTCCTACATAAACTTCCTCCATTATATAGCCATTTAAGAATGCACTTTTTACATCCATTTGATAGAGTTTAAAATCCATGAAGCATGCATATGCTAAAAGCAGTCTAATAGCCTCTAACCTAGCAACAGGAGCAAAAGTTTCATCAAAATCTATTCCTTCCTCCTGATTATATCCTTTGGCCACTAGCCTAGCTTTGTTTCTTATTACTATTCCATCTTCATCTAGTTTATTTCTATACACCCACTTGGTGCCTATAATTGAAACATTAGGGGGTCTTTTCATTAGAGTCCAAACTTCATTTCTTTCGAATTGGTTTAATTCCTCTTGCATAGCATTCATCCAATTATCATCTTTTTCAGCTTCTTCTAGTGATTTAGGCTCTATTTGCGAAACGAAGGCAAGATAATTACTAGTGTTTCTTAAAGAGGATCTAGTTCTTATACCTTGTGAAGGATCACCAAGGATTAGATCCTTTGGATGACCATGTGCATACCTCCATTCTTTAGGAAGATCTTGATTTCTTGATGGAGGTTGGTCTTCTTCATCTCGCTGATTTGTATCTTCTTTGATCTCTTCCTCATGTTGTTTGTCTTGAGTGGAGAGTTCCTTCATTTGGTCTTCAAGTATACCTACATCACCATCTTCTTCTTTTCTAGAAGAATCTCCATTAGTTTCATCAAAAACAACATGAATGGATTCTTCAACAACGAGAGTTCTCTTGTTGAAGACCCTGTATGCTCTGCTAGATGAGGAATAACCTAAGAAGATCCCCTCATCTGATTTAGCACTAAATTTACTTAGATTGTCCTTTCCATTGTTCAAAATAAAGCATCGACAACCGAAAGCATGAAAATAACTTATATTAGGTTTCTTACTTTTTATCAACTCATAAGGTGTTTTCTTTAAGATGGATCTAACTAAAGCACGATTTAAGATATAACATGAAGTATTTATTGCTTCAGCCCAAAAATACTTTGGTAGATCCGATTCGCACAACATGGTACGAGCCATATCTGCTAGTGTGCGATTCTTCCTTTCTACCACCCCATTTTGTTGAGGTGTCCTAGGTGCCGAGAAGTTGTGATTGATACCATTTTCTTCACAAAATTTTTCAAAATACTGATTTTCAAACTCGGTACCATGATCACTCCTAATTGCTTTTAGTTTAAGATTGAGTTCATTTGAAACCCTATTATGAAACTTGATAAAAGCGGGAAAGGACTCATCTTTGTGTGCAAGAAATGAAACCCATGTAAAACGTGAAAAATCATCAACAATTACAAGACCAAATTTCTTACCCCCTAGACTAGCAGTTCTAGTGGGTCCAAACAAATCCATGTGAATTAGTTCTAAGGGTTTTGATGTTGAAACTATGTTCTTAGACTTGAAAGAACTTCTTGTTTGTTTCCCTAATTGACATGCAGCACAGATTTTATTCTTTTCAAAGTCTATTTTTGGTAGACCTTTGACTAGATCCTTTGTAATTAATTTTGAGATTAAATCCATGCTAGCATGCCCTAACCTACGATGCCATAACCAACTAGTCTCATTGACTTTGGGATTCATGGCTACAAGACATTGGCCATCCTTCATGGTGAGATCACCAAGATCTACCATGTAAACATTTCCATGCCTATGTCCTGTGAGTATGATCTCATTGTCAAATGGACTACTAATTATGCATAGTGATGATTCAAATGATACTTTAAAGCCCTTGTCACAAAATTGACTTATACTTAACAAATTATGTTTTAGTCCATTAACTAACAATACATTATCAATAAATGAGGAGGGTGATATGGAGATTTTACCAACACCAATAATTCGGCCTTTAGCATTGTCTCCAAATGTGACTACTCCTCCTTCTTTTGATTCCAAGGTGACGACGAGACTCTTGTCACCGGTCATATGCCTTGAGCAACCACTATCAAGATACCACATTCTCTTTTTATTTCCGGCTGCAAGGCATACCTGCAAAATGATCATGTGAAGCTCTTAGGTACCCAAGTTTTCTTGGGTCCTTCGTGGTTAGTGTAGTTGGTTCCCTTAGGCACCCATACTTTAGTTATGTTTTTAGCTTTTACAAATGTACTCTTGTTAGTTTGGATTTTTCTTTGAATACAAGAGTAGGCTTTATGTCCATTCTTTCCACAAAGAAAGCATGTTGGTTTTTCAGTTTTTACGTCTTTTGCTTTTACAAAGAAATTCTTTAGATATTTTTGTTGCTTATTAGTTTTATATCCTAATCCGGCTTTATTGAAAACAGCTCTTTGATTTGAAAGAATAAGATTTAATTTTTCAGAGCTTTGTGTGAATTTTTCAACAATTGGTTTGTACTTATGTACCTCATTCTTAAGATTCAAATTTTCTTTAACTAGTTCTTCCATATCTTTTTTAAGAGATTCAACATTTTGAGCAAGTGAGGTATTATTGTCGAGTAGGGATTTTACTTTTAGACTTAATTCCTTAATTAGTATTTTTGCCTTTTCATTTTCAATGCTTAGTTTTGAATTTTTGATTTCTAGGTTAGTAGTGTTAATATTTTTAACGCTCTCCTTTTCAATTAATAGGTTTTCAATATTTTCCTTTAGTTTTTGATTGGAGGCTTTTAATTCTTTATTCTTAGCTCCTAACATACTACAATCACCCATAAGTTCTTGAAAAGCTTCATATAATTCTTCTAAAGTAAAATTTATAGTTGGGTTTTGACATACCTCGTCGTCTTCGAACGCCATGAAGCACAAATTGGCGGTCTCTTCCTTCTCTTCCTCGGAGGATGATGTGTCACTATCATCCCATGTTGCCTTCAATGCCTTCTTCTTCTCCTTTCCAAAATACTTCTTTTGTTGAGGGCATTTGGAACGAACATGTCCCGGTCTCTTGCAATCATAGCATATGATTGGATCTCTTTCTTTTTCTTTTTCTTTTTTCCAATCATTTCTCCCTCCAAATTTCTTTCTTGGGAAAGGTTTCTTTCTTCTCATGAATTTCTTAAACTTCCTTACTATCAAACCCAAGTCCTCATCTTGGCTTTCTTCTTCACTCTCACTACTCTCTTCTTCACATACACTTGAGGTAGCCTTGAGTGCGATTGTCCTTTTCTTCGGCAACTCTTCTTCATGTTGCTTCATTGTGAGCTCATGCGTCATCAATGAGCCCAGTAGTTGTTCTAATCCCAAAGTGTTGAGGTCTTTGGCTTCTACGATCGCCGTGACCTTTGCTTCCCATGCTTTCGGCAAAGACGTGAGAATTTTACTCACAAGTTCTGGGTTAGTATAAGATTTACCCAAACTCTTTAGACCATTAATTATATCGGTAAAGCGAGTAAACATGCATGTGATGGTTTCATTGGGTTCCATCTTAAACAACTCATACTTGTGAACTAGAATGTTCACTTTAGACTCTTTGACTTGATTTGTACCCTCGTGGGTAACTTCAAGCCTATCCCATATTTCCTTAGCGGAAGTACATGTGGAGACTCTATTGAACTCATTTACATCTAGAGAACAAAATAATGAATTCATGGCTCTAGAATTAAGTTGAGCCATCCTATCATCATTCTCATCCCAATCCTCCTCAGGTTTGGAAACTTGAATGCCATTAACCATGTGTGATGGTTCTTGTGGTCCCTTGACTATAACCCTTCACAAGGCATAGTCTTGTGCTTGAATGAAGATTCTCATTCTAGTCTTCCAATAGGTATAATTTGTCCCATTGAAGAGTGGAGGTCTATTGGTTGCTTGCCCCTCGGCAGGAACATTGTTAAAGGGTGTTGCCATCTAGATCTTTGGCTAAGACGGTTAGGTCTTTCAAGAAATACACAGAGCACCCGCTCTGATACCACTTGTTGCCCAGAGATGGTCACCCAAGAGGGGGGTGAATTGGGTGTTTTAAAAACTTTTGACTAATTAAAAATAAAACACACGAATATATGCACTAAAGTAAAGAAGGAGGAATGAGAAAGGTCAATCGCAAACACAAGGTTTTATAGTGGTTCGGAGCTTCCACTGCTCCTACATCCACTCCCCAAATCACCTTTGGGAATTTTCACTATAATCTACGATTACAGTACGGTAGTTTTGCGAGTTCACTACCCAACTCGTTGTTTTACACCGGCTCACAACAAACCCTAAAACCCCCAATTTCACTTAGGCTTGGGACGCCTTTCTCTTGTTCCAAGTCCCTTGACTGGAACAAGCACCACAACGAAAGAGTTTACAAAAGAAAGAAAAAGCTCTAAAAAGCAAATATTGCAATTATGAACAATAGAACCCGAAAGAATCCTTTTGCCGTTGGAAGCGTGGGAGATATTGATTCTTCCGATGTGGAGCGCGTAGGATTGAGTGTGAGCTTTGAATCCCAAGCGCACGAGAGTGATTGAGCTTGAAATCACTTGGGAAGCTTGAAAACACTTGATTTCTTCACTTGAATGCACTCACTCCCTTGAACTTTTCTTTCTTACTTCTCTCTTGAATGATCTAGCTTTGGGTTGGTGAAGAGTTGTTGAGAAGCACTTAAGAGGTCCTTTTATAGTCCAAAAAGCAAATATAGCCGTTAGAGACAAAGAAAGAAGGATTTGAAATTCAAACCAAACCTGAAAAGCTGTCAGTCGCGTCCCAGTCACTCCGGAGACGTCTCCGCTTCAACGGGAGACGTCTCGGCTACAAGATTTTACTTTTCCGTTGTCTGGGGTCGACTCGGCACTTTCAGGGGACGTCTCGGCTTGTTTGCACTTTTTGAATGGGACGACTCCGCTGATCTGGGGACGACTCCGCTTCTTTATCTCTGAAGAACATGTCCTCTGGTATTTCCTGAGAGAGTCGACTCCGCTCCTTCAGGGGACGTCTCGGGTTGGTCTGCACTTTATGCATGGGGACGACTCCGCTGTCTCAGGGTCGACTCCGCTTCCTTATCACCCAAAAAACCATTCTCTGGAAAACCCTGAGAGAGCCGTCTCCGCTATCTTGGGGACGACTCGGGAAGTCTCCTTTTTACTTGCGGGGGACGACTCGGCTTACTGTGGGGATGTCTCGCGCATATCTCTTGAAAACTGCCTTTCTGCGCCACTGAGAGAGTCGACTCCGCTACTGAGAGAGTCGACTCCGCTAACGCGGGGACGACTCGGCAGGTGTCGGGGACGTCTCCAAGTGTGCCGGTTCTTCCTGTTTGTGCAGAGACGTCTCTGAAACTATCCGGAGACGTCTCGGCTGTCCCTGATCTGTTTTCTTTAACTCAAAATATTCTTCAATAAATTCATAAAAATTATGGGAACTTGCCTAGACTTTTCTTAACAATATTCCTTAATAAGACACATGAATTCCTCAATTAAATTGTTAAGATATAATGAAATTTTACTCTAGTGTTTTGTATTCATCAAAATCTATTAGGGGGTCAACACTGCTCCATGAGGAGGGTGACTGCATCTGTAACATGGCCAAGCTGCGTGATAATAGACGTAGTGGCTCTGCTATGTGTAGTGGAGAGCTCAGTCACCGACGTCTGAAGCGCGTCCAGCTTGTCGATGAGTACATTCGACAAGCGCTCGGCCCCCTCGGTGGTGGTGTGCATGTCACGACCTATGTCCTCTCGCATCTGTCGAGTGGTGCTCGTGACCTCACTCATGCTGTGGAACTGGGCCTGGACCAAACTCCGGACATTGTAGATCTCTTTCCGTACATGAGCCGTCATGTCAGTCACGGCTGTCAAGGAAGGGACCAACTGAGAAGATACGGGTGCAGGAGTGGGAGCAGGCACCGCACCTCGGAGCTCCCGAAGCAGCTCATCCCTCACATCTCTGACTATCTCCTGTCGCAGCTCCCGGAGCTGCTCAGGATCAATCCGAACCTCCATGGATGGTGGAGCCGAGGAGGAAGGTCCGGCGGAAGGTGGTAGGAGCAGGAGGAGTGGATGGAAAGTCTGGATGGTCTGGAAGGTCTGGGTAGTCTGAATCGGGCTCAGGACTGGGTGAAGGTCTGGTGGTCTGAGCGGTGAGGGTAAACTTCCTAACCCATACCCCTCTCTCTTCCGAAACCCCATCCTGTGTAGGGTCCCCGCACGCGTGCGATCAGTCCATCGCAAAGCGCGAAAGGGCTCCCCCTCAGGAATGGAACCTCGTACTCCCTAAAAAGAAGGGTGAAATCATGCCGTATGGAGGGTGAGCCTAGGTCTATCTAGGGGCTCACACATATACCTATAGATGAGCTTTAGGAAAGTTGATTGGGGTGTCCTGAAGGATATAGAACATAAGAGCTAGGTCTCTCTCATTTACAAAATCAAATCTCCCTGTCTTAGGAAGATGGATCTAGACAAAATACTCAAGAGGATCCGCACCTCAATCGGTAGTGAGCTCGCGGATACCTCGTCTAGAGGTGACTGGGGTGGATGTCTAGAACGGCCGTAAGGGCCTCAACCCTATCCTCAGGGTGTGCGGGAGCCACCCCTGCTAATGGAAGGTGGAGGATGTGGGCAATAAGATCCTCCGTGAGACGCAAAGGACACCGGCTACTGTGCCCTCGATACCTCCATCTCCCCGATGGACGGTACCATAGAACTCTCTAATAAGGCCCGGGTATGTGGGGAGGTCCAGTGTAAGGAAGTACTCTAGGCCCTGGGCCCTAAGTCTATCACCTATGGTGAACCCTTCCGGGAGAGAAGTCGAATCGACATACCTCCCAGTGGAGACGACCTTCCCGGCCAATGGCCTCGCAGGAACCGCCCTAGCGGGGAACGAGCCGGAGTGGTTTGCCTCGCGGGATCGTGCCGCGCCTTGGAGCGCCGCTCGGGACCGGCCTCGGGTCGGGACCTCTTCCTAACTACGGTCTTACGCGGCATTTTG